>NC_051181.1:158755154-158806359 GCF_013339695.2 Rhipicephalus sanguineus | reverse complement strand
AAAAACTACGCTGTGAGTGAACCTTACAAGGAAACAGCTGAATCAAGAAATTTTGTCGAAAAGCTTTTTTTTTTACAATGATGCGTAGAATAGGTTCTGACGGATATTGAACTCTGTGCTTCTGCACTGCATTACTTTCCTTCACAAGTGTCGACCACTGCAATGCACGATGCCCGCTGAACGGGCATGCGATATATCTCTTTCAAGGAACACGCGCAGAGCAGACGTCAAAGCGTCGACATAAAGACTACGAATAAGCCATTTCCCACGGTGCAGCGACGCGAGAGAAGCGGGAAATATTCTTTTCTCACGGCTCATCCCGTTTGAAGGGGCAGAGCGTTCTCCCGGCCGCACGTGCCTGCCGTGTCGGGCTCGCCAGAGTTCTCGGCGTGTTCATGATTATAAATTAGAAGGCAAAGAACGGATATCGTTACAAGCGGTGAATCGAAATTCAGTGTAATTGGCAAGCACTAACAGGAAAAACCAAAATCAAATTGTTGTTTTACCTTCTTTAATTTTACCTCCTCACACATTTGATATATACCGCTATATATACATCTTTTAAACACTGATCAGCTCACACCCTCCTAGGTACTCCACTAAAACAGCATTCGCTCGAAGTAACTCGTACGGCATACACAGGCGTCCGCACAGTCAAGGCACATGGCGTCGCTGCAAAAGCTCAGACACGCGCCCAGATCGCCCGAGTGGTACGACTACTACTTCGCGTCGCGAAAGGATCCCCGAACCGAAGGATGGGGAGGCATAGAGGACGCCCGGATCGTGTTTCCTATCTTGATCGGCTACGTCTACTTCGTCAAGATCGCGGGCCCCGCTGGATGAAAGACCGCAAGCCGTTCGACTCAGGTGGGCCGTACTGACGTACAACGCGTGACGTGATCGCCAACGCCTACTTCGCCGTGAAGCTCTTTGGAATGACCTACGCCAGCGGCCACTACAACCTGTTCTGCCAGGTATCAACTACCAATCGCCAACCGAAACGGACATGGCTATTCTGAAGCTCGGCTGGTGGTACAGCTTCGTGAGGATCGGTGACTTCATGGACACGGTGTTCTTCGTGCTTGCAGAAGAACTCGCAGATCACCTTCCTACACGTGGTACACCACTTCCTGGTCGTGTTCAGCGCGTGGTTTCACATGAACTTCGGCGGTGACGGGCATACGGCGCTGGGCGGGGCGTGAAAGCTTAATCCACGTCATCATGTACTCGTCTCTACTCTCGCCGCCTGGGGCCTTTCGATGCAGAAAGTACCTGTGGTGGAAGCGCTACCTGACCAAGCTGCAGATCGCCCAGTTCGTGGGCCTCATGTTGCACATGACACGACCACGCTTTTCTACGACTGCGGATACCGAGGCGACTCGCGTTGCTGGCGCTTTCGCAAGGCTTCTGGGTCTGGGGCTGTTTATAAACTTCTACGTGCAAAGTTACGTCAAGCCTAGAAAGTCAAGAGCGGAAAAAGAGAAGTCTGCGAAAAGCAGTTGAACTCAACAGCACCACTGGAAGCTTCGGGGCGTAAACATTCACGGACACATCTGACATCACGAACTTTTATGGTTACACATCGGACATTAATGCGATTTTCGAAAGCGGAGATCAACTAATGAGTGCCGTAGCAAATAATGCGATCCAGAGTAATGCCGTGGACACGGACACGGCGTCAAAGGTGTACACTTAATCATTTACACATCCTCCGACTCGTAAGAGAGCTGCCGGTTTCATGCTGGTACTTGGAAACAGACAGAGTGTGTTTACAGGTTATCTTCGTTTCCGCTGTATAAGTTCTTGTAAATATTTCATAATTCGCACGTTTCAAGATAAACGAGCACGTTGAGAGCTGTTTTTGTTTTATTACTGCATACAATTGCACTTAAAGCGTTAAATTATGAATGAAATCTTGCATTCTTCGTCTTGAGGAGCTGTAGTATAAAGTACTACGCAAAATCTGGCATCCAGTTAGGCCTAAGGGAGTTTCGAGACGTCCATAGTTATGGATATATTCCCGACGCGGTGTCATACAAGGGATTTAACTTCGCTGTACACAACGTCCTTTGCCAGCACCAGAACTCCAAATCAAAATGAACGGGCGCTCTACGAAGTGACGTGCTACAGCGCAGCTGAGGCTACGCGAATGACCGTCCTGGACTCTATCGGCCGCATATTTGTAAGAAAAATGAGTTGTGATAAACGGAGAGTCTAACGGGAAGACAAGAATCTAGGTTGCTCATGGTGGGCAACGAGTAAGGCTTGTAAACCACAGACTCGGGGAAGCAGCCATAGAGAGGTTGCTTTACTAAAGTATTGTGCTCTTCATCAGGCATATTGTTGCACTGAGCACGTCGACGTACGTTTAGGGTTTTTTGAGTAAATCAGTTAACACTGAAGCAAAGCTTGATATGGGCTAGTTGGTAATCCATCTTCAACAACCGGCGCAGAACGGACAAGGGACGATTAGAAGGGAACATGTGGTATGATGACATATATACATGTGCGTTTTTTTTCAATAAGCCCTAAGTTGGAAGCAGCGCTCGTCTATGTCCCTTCTTGCCCCTGTCCGTTCTGCGCTGGTGCTGAAGACCGTTAACAACAAAATGCGTCAACAGCACAGCTATACGAATGGTAATTCAGGGGGGTACAGTACACGATTAGAGTGACATAGATGGTGCTGCGTTCGTTACACTAAACAATAAAACTTCGGTCGATTGAACTCACTTAAAATGTAACCGAATATATAGGCAGAAAACGCGGTACACAAAGTGTCACACTCGTTTAATGCATAGCGGAGGAACTTAATTCACCAGCGCTATACCGTTTGCTTGTTTTGCACCAAACAACATGGCATACGAACGAAAAGGATAAATAATGTGAGTTCCAAGCGATTAAACACTATCACTGTCTCGAACGCACTGTATGGTGACACTAGAACACGGCGCCTTGACATGCTGCCGAAAAAAAAAAAGTACGTTGTACGTGTTTAAAAGAAATCGTGATGCGAAAGGAAGACCCATCGCCGGCTTCGCATGCAGCCCGGAATTGAAAATGCTATAATAACTTGGCGCTCGTCGGTTCCCGAACAAGCGCACGCAAGACGCTTTGTGACGTAACACTCTTCCTCTAAAGTGTCGCAACTTCTCCAGCCGCTATCATGACTTCGCTCGAGAGATCCCGCTGTGGCGTACGTTGTGCGGACGGGCAAGCAACTGACTACCGGCTTTCCACTCTCCACCGCATAAAAATAAGGATTGTTCAAGCGGCCAGGAGGTGTTTATTCCAGCCGAGTCTGTGTCACATGTGATAAGGGAAACAACAATAACAACGCCACCACCATCACCACCGACAACAGCGGTATCATCCTATTTACATGCCACTGAATTCATAACGCATAGCTCTGATGTGCGTGAACCTTGATGTTCAATTCTATCTCTCAGTGTGTAGTGTTTACTATTTAGTAATTGAGGTTTTGTTGAAATCTTTATTACAATGCTGCACCCCTTTGTATCTGTTTAATGCGTCTTTTTCTGTTAATGTATTCCGTACTTCTGTTGACTTGTACCCAGTCTTGCGTAAGGTCTGAAGTCCAGTACCTAAATAAAATAAATAACAGCAAGTACAACACTGACTACGACGACAACATACCATGGCGTATAATATTATAAAATAATCAGCCATTGCACCTCTAGCATTTCATGAGATCTGTATTCAGTGGCTACGGAGACACGTTGAAATAATATAGGGAAATGAAATTCAGAAGCGTTGACCGTAGGGTCACTTTGCTCACCCTGTAGAGTGGTCGTTAACTGAGCGGAAAACCAGGAAATGAAGCGCTAGACGAATTAACCAATGCGTCACATGCGAAAAATATCCTGACACCCGTGATGTGTATTTCTTCGAAATCCAAGAACTTTTTTTTTTCATCCACCGCCACCAACTATGCAAGAACGCGTGGTTTTACGAACGTACAACCTTTTGTTTTATACCAAGTGGATCCGTTGCTTCTACGGTTTTCGCCGAGTCAGAAGATTGAAAGCACGTTTGACACACTCTGACAGATCAGTGTGCAAAGATCGTTCTAGGGTTCACAAGAAGGGAACATCACGGGTGACACGATATTTTTATGCGTGCGCTGCAGGGGCTAACTTGTCTCTGACTCACTTCCCAAGACGTCCGTATCCACTGCAAACTGAACTTATGATCCGCAAGGGAAGTCATGGTCGATGTTTTCAAACTTTCATTTATAATGGTATCTTCTATAAATGCATGAAGATGAAATTTGTTTGTTCCGAGCGCTCCGTTAGGGAGAGGATATCCCACCCAGTGGCGACTGTGCTCACTTTCAGCAATATATTTTACAGCCTGTAAAATATATTGCTGACCTCCGTGCAGTGTTTCAAGGCTTGTAACACTGCAATGAGCTGAGCTACCGCGTAGACGATGTCTTATAGGGTATCCGGTAAACTTTTGCCTACTTGATATGCCGGTACATGAAAAGCTGCAGTCTAGCTCTCCTCTGTTGCACACTCGTCCGTTGAATAAAGGTGTCTAACTCCACTGGAGTCGGTGCATTTGCTGAAAAGCGATAAGCATATCGCTTCAGGGAATTGAATATTCTTTTTTTTTCAATTCCTGATATCTGATATTCTTGATATCTGGACACAAAATAAAGGATATTCCGTTGAAGTGTCTCTTCACAAGCCGACAAATCTCATCAATGCGCTTGCCAGAAACGGATGTTTCGTGTAAACGGATGAAAAGCTTGCAAGGAACGGATGTTTTGCAATGAAGTGTCGGAAGAGTTATTAAATGCGAATGACTCTGGAGTGGGCTTTTCTTTTGCTTCTGCTATTACAAGGCCACTGTGGTTTGATCGCGGTAAGCCCTGGGAAATACGAAGACTGCGAGCCAGGCTAACATCTCCAGCTTTTCATTAAAACATTTCTCTCTCTCTCTCTCTTTACCTCTTTGGCGAAAAAGTAGGCGTTTCAGGGAGTAGATAGCAAACAACGGCATCACACCAAAGGTGGGGCTATGCAGGTAATCGTATTAAAAAAAGATGCAGCTACGGTGGTCGGATTTGAACCATGGGCTCCTAAGGCGGTTTTTATCGACCAAGAGAACAAGAACCTCAGAAGTTATGTTCTCACACAGGAGTATACATGTGTCACGTGAACTTGTACTACCTCTGTATTGTATCTTGCTCTGTACTGGTATCTTGCTCGTGCGCAAAATACTCAACAGATCATCCGTCAAAAAAGAAAATAAACCGAACAAGGGAAAATCAGTTTCAATTGTGCTGGCCAGCAACAAAATCTTTGTGCAAGAACATGAAGGAAAAAGGACAGTTCGGATGCTTCGGTTCACTGCGCTCACCTTGCGATTAATTAAGCGCGCTTTTTACTAAATATAGAAAAGCTTGGAAAGACACACCTTTCGTGAGAAAGGCGCATGTAGCCACTGATCTCGGCTCATCGACGGCATTTGTTAGGTTTAGTTTTACGACACCGCACTTAGGTGAAAGGACGTCCTTCAATATCGATCACCGCAACGATGTTACATCTAGACGTCTGGCCGTGCTCGCCTAGTTAATTAACAGTATCGTTCAAAAGCTTTCAACCGCGCAGCAGGGCGATACAGCTCAAAAATTTGCAGTCATTTTATATTATACATCTTTCCTCCGTGCGAGCGGATTTCCGCCCCTTTAAAAGGCAATCGAGTTGATTACTCCGGAATGCAATTTGCACAAAGTGTCGGAGAAAAATGATGTTCATTAGTGAAGAATCGCTCTATGCACGTCCGATATTTTCATTCAAGGAGGCGCACAGAGAGAGAGAGAGAGAGAGAGAGAGAGAGAGAGAGAGAGAGAGAGAGAGAGAGAGAGAGAGAGAGAGAGAGAGGGAGGACAAAGGGGAGTGGCAGGGAGGTTAACCAAGCACGTGTTCAGTTGGCTACCCCACAGTTGGGGAGGGAGAAAGAGGGTGCTATAGATAGAACAGAGAACAAAGGAAATAATTGTTGGGGTACCACGTCCCAAAGCCAACACATGATCATGAGAGACGCCGCAGTGGAGGGCTCCGGAAATTTCGACCACTTGGGGTTCCTTAACGTGCACCTAAATCTAAGCACACGGGCCTCAAGCATTTTCGCCTCCTTTGAAATGCGGCCACCGCAGCCGGGATTCGATACCGCGACCTTCGGGTTAGCAGCCGAGCACCATTACCTCTAGATCACCGTGACAGGTAAGAAAGAAAGAAAGAAAGAAAGAAAGAAAGAAAGAAAGAAAGAAAGAAAGAAAGAAAGAAAGAAAGAAAGAAAGAAATGGATCTGTATTCTTCACGGGAATA
The DNA here is from genome assembly GCF_013339695.2 of Rhipicephalus sanguineus. Classification (NCBI taxonomy): domain Eukaryota; kingdom Metazoa; phylum Arthropoda; class Arachnida; order Ixodida; family Ixodidae; genus Rhipicephalus; species Rhipicephalus sanguineus. The sequence goes on along the minus strand of NC_051181.1, from coordinate 158,800,003 downwards.
CTTTGCCTTTTGCTTGATGCAACATCAAGCTTCCATCCCAGCGGACAGAGATGAGCGTCGTATACACGCCGTGAATTATCCAACGAACGCCTCCTGCAGGTGACATAACCGAAAATGATGGATCGGGGATGTAGTCCGTGCCGCATGACTCGGGCCTATCACTCGGCATAAAAAAAAATGATGTCGTGAATACGCGATATACCACGCGCCAATCACGGGCGGCGAAAGCTCTATGAATACGAGGGCCGAATGACGCGAAGCGCACCAGAAAGAGGGCTTATTCGCGAATTGCGCAATGCTGGCGTGAATGGGAATACTGTGGATATATTATGCTTCCCACGGCAATTACCCCATCGCCGCCGGCAAGGACGTATACCGTCCTCATCGCGAATGCGTGTCACACATCGATTGCGTGTCTCGCATGCATGAGCTGTTGCAGCACACATACAGAGTAGTGACTTGTCGATGTGCCCGTGTGGGAGACCAATGCAGGGCTCGATAAAAAGCCTCGATCAAACCTCTTGAATTTTCATGTGGCGAATGGTATACGCTCATGGCACTGACCGGATTTGTGATTTTGGTTCTCCATGGCACCATTCCAATGTGTTGATTTCTCTGGCTGTTGCATCTCACTTCGAAAGGGAGAAATCAACGCACATGCTGAAACCTGGACGAAACGAAGCGTAGTGAAACGGTAGTAGGAATGCTCTGTAAGTAAAGGCGATGAGTACAAATTTGTGTGCTTGTATCCTATAGATGCGATTTGCAATCTCGTGCAACGTTTATGTTTGTCAACAGCAAGCGTCACAACTTTATTTCCACGCAACATTTATGTTTGAGCATTAGAACGTTTACAATCTATGCTGAAATGCGATATTAACATATGGTCGATGCACAATGTGAGGGGATTTGTACGCAGCTATGTTACGAGGGCGGATATGACGTACGGAGCTGTCGAGAATAGGATGCTGACGGCACGTGTAATCACACGAAAGTACGACACAAATAAATAGATTCTGTATTTCTTTGTGTCAAGACAGCACATAGCAACTCACTCCGGAAGAGCTCACACACTGTGATATCATACCTATAGCGAAGAAAATCAAGCAAATAAGACAATCAGTGAAATATAATCCACTTTTCTATCAATAGACCCTGAAGTCTGAATCTACATGTGACAGACATGATTAGCTCAGGCTTTACAGAGAAATTTGTTATGCCGGACAGAGGTGAGCTTAAGTGAACTACATGAAGTACTCCTTTGTAATTTTCTTACCTATTCTATCTATTATTCCCTCCTTCCCCCATCCCAAGGTGTGGGGTATAGCCAACCAGGCAATCCATGGTTAACCTCCCTGCCTTTCTCTTTTCGTATCTCTCTCTCTCTGCTACCTGTATCCGGCGCATATATATATAGTCTTCATTTATCGTCATCATTATCATCATCATCAGCGTGACTACGCCCACTGCAGGACATAGGCCTCTCCCACGTTATCCCTGCAAACTTATTAATCTCATCTGCCCACCCAACTCTCCGCCTTCCCCCTCGCGCGCTTGACTTCTCTTGCAATCCAGCCTGTGACTGTTAATGACCAGCGGTTGTCTTGCCTTCGCGCTACATGCCCTGCCTATTCCGACGAAGCCATGGTGGCTTACGAAAAGGGTTCAATTTAAATTGAGGACGATGCATCGAGCCAAGGAAAAAAAATGATAGGTGTACTAACCTTAAGTTTTCGTCTATACCCAAGCTTTTTATATGTAATCGTCCTAGTGGTACTGCGCCCTTAATTGTCGTGACACAGAGCGTGCAGAGAGGCCAGTGGCGTAGCCAGGGGGTGGCACACCGGGCCCATGCCCCTCCCCTCCCCCCCTCCCGAAATTTTTTTCCCTATAGGATACAGAGCACCAAAATGACACTTCTGCCCAGGCCCCATGTTGGATCAAGGAGGAGCCCCCACCCCCCCTCCCCCGAAAAAAATTTCTGCCTACGCCACTGAGAGAGGCTGACTAGACGTTGTCCGGTTTGCTGCCTTACATGTGGGGAGGCGAACGAGGGGTTAGAACCCACGTGTCAGCTGAGAAAGGCCGGAGGATACGCAACTCCGCATTGGGAGAAACGTAGCGGCAGCGTGCGTGAGTCACTGGAGGATTCTAAACACGCGTCATCGAATCATAATTGTGTGCTGGCAGACCTGAATGACGACTGAGGGAGCACATTTCTCCAGCTGCCCTTCAACGTTGTACTACTAATGCAGAATGACAGAACTGCAGAAAAAAAGCTCTTAGTTTCGCCATTATCACCGATAATCATGGAGTTTTGACGTCCTCTTAGAAGTAGCAAACCGAAATACAGTAAAAAGGAAAGAGCAGCGATTACAATAGCAGATATTAAAGAAATGGTAAACAAATAAAATATGTAAGATGCTTAGCATTGCGGTACCTTTATGGAAGCCGTATTCCCACGCTAAACGCCGAGATCGCTCATTATTGAAGTAAGATGCGGCCCAATCGCGCGGACATACTCCCGATTTCCTCGAAGACGTCATTATTGTTTCTGCCTAAATCTCTGTTTACTCACTACTGACAAACGTGCAGGAATTTCGCCGTGCACGCGTACAGTTGCTGGTGCACAGCAGAGCTCAGAATGGCGAAATACTTCCAAAGGAATAATCTCGGAACGTTGAATATTTGTTGAGTTCACCTGCACTTCCAGATCCGAGAAGCCCCTTCGCAGTTTTTCCTTTCTTGTAACGCGCCAGGATTCGGTTGCCTGGCATGACAGGTTGTGCCGGCCCCCCCTCCAAATCGTGGCTTATTATAAAGCTAAAGCTGTTACGAGATCAGAACAACAGCCGATTTTGGTGCAGTTGCCCGCCGCCGCAGCTCGTAACCGCTATCACGCATAGTGAGGGAAAAAAAGTATCTACGAACGAGCGGGATCCGAACCCAGGCCCTTTGCGTGGTACTACAGTATTCTACTACAGGGCCATGGCGGTGCTTGGACCTCCGTCGCAAAAAGACCCTATAAAGGCTTCATGCCAAACAAGCAGTCGTGTTAACAGATGTAATAGCGTGGTAGAAGAGTAAAATTGGGAGGACCCTTGAGATTCGCCTTCCAGTGTAGAACGCGATAGCGCAATCGGGCCCCGTTCGCATCGCCTTCTCAATCGCTAGCCTGGCTTTGCTTCTGGCTAGACACCGTGCCGCAAGGAAAGGAACGTCTGTGCGCGTAGCACTGACCGTTTCAAACTATCCTAGAATGCCTAGTGCAGTTGCGAAGTGCCCACTACACCATAATTATTCCTTTTGCGAATGGGCGAAGTATCCACTACACGGCAACGCGTGCAATTGCGCAGAATGATGATTAATCATGCCTGTGCGCTTTGTAATTGGTGGGCCTTTAAACCAATAATTCGTGGCGCAATTCACATGCTTTGCCACTTAGTGCGATGTAACGCTTCTGCCAAGCAATATCACATGCATTAATAAGGCTCCTCGCACTATATATGACATTCTTATAGGGATTGTTTTCCGATACTGTTTCAAACACGGGCGTGGCTTTGTAGTAGAAGACCTGCTTGCCACGCAATAGTCCTGGGTTCGATTCCCACTCGAACCGAATACCTTTTATTTATTTATTTGCATCTATCTCGAATTCTCGCTTACGAACAACGCTGAGTTTTCGCTCACAATCAACGGCACCGGCACCGAAATTTCTACGAAACGAGCTCTTTAACGCTATCGCACTGAAACAACAACCAGGCGTCACACAAAACGAATTGCGTAACGAGTGGGTAGTTTAAAAATTCCCACCCATTACAAATCGATCAGCCATAACTCTTCGTCTTCAGCCACAGCATCAACAAAGTGCGCATAATGCCTTACAGATGTGTAGCGGGTACCTCGATTCTCCAGAGAATGATTAATAATGACATAGTAGGTATTTCCCTATCTTCTCAAAATTATGATGATTTATGTCGCAGTGGGCACCTTGCTGTGGTAGTCGCCCCAGGAGAGTTTACAAGTGGCTCTAGAAAGACCGCTCCTCCAGCTCTCGCTGTGACTGTGCTGCGTGTGCCGCGCAGGCCATGGCGTTTTTTCTTTTCATTAATTTTTCGGAATCAACCTCTCTCGCCCAGATTCTGTCAGTACAAGCTATGTCATTTTCGTGCAAACGCACGGGATGCTGAAGTGAATCCCGCAAGCCGTGCGACGTTTTCCCTTGAACGAGACGTCGCCCCGTTGAGAGATAACTAGCTTCAACTTTCCCGCACAATGAGTTCTTCGCGACCTTCGCAGTGTACGCCAGCGACGGTTGCTCCGGGAAAAAAACAAAATATCGAGGCCACTTTACGTGCGGTTACGAAGTCGCACGGTATTTTGAATGCGACAATAGCCACGGGGAAAACCGTGCAGGTCTCGGGCAGTGGAATATGAGCGTGAGAAATATCGTCGGCGCATGAGCGCCGCATGCGCCGCATACTGCATTCGCTGCGCTGAAGTTCTATGCGCGCTACTAAACGTGAAAGTTCGCAAATGTTAAGAGGCATAGCAAAAATTAAATGGAGCCTAAAACTGCGGGCATTAATGTCGAGAAGAGAGGGAGAGAGAGAGAGAGAGAGAGAGAGAGAAGGAGAAGAGCCACCTAGACAAACTTCGTCAAGGCTGGGAAGTTCCTGTTGTGACGTATCACCAGAAGTTTCTCTAGATGGACAGGGATTTTCATTTCTCTATCTCTCGCACAACTGTAATAAAATTGTGCACCTCACGCTGCCCACCTTAGGTAAAAGGCTTAAACAATACGGCTGTGACAACAAGCACCTTGTTAACCACCTTTATCTTTGGCAACAAGTCGACAAATCATGTAATTTGTGTTGCTGACAGCGAGATTTTTGAGAATTTTGTTGTTTGTAAATATTCCAGCCAAGTATTCCTGTCAATACCGCACTGCTACAGAAATCAGTGAATAAAAAAAGAAGCTTATTATTTCGGTTGCTCTCACATAGAAACACCGCTCTTTCAAGCTGCAGCGTCATTAGTTTTTTTCCCATGACACTAAACAATTCAACCGTCATATTCGGCGAAAAAACGCTCCAGGCTACCAGTTCGCATCGTAACGGACGCGGCTGCATTCCAACTCCGCCTTGTTGTAATTTCACATGCCGCACTTGTCGCATCGGCAGGGTTCTATTTGGTGTCGCAGAAGTCTGTTGCCAGACTCGGGGGTCAATGTCGCCAGACTGCCGCCAGATTTGGCGGATAAATTTGCCCCTGCAGTTTCAGCTTTTCCGTAAGGTTTCTGTGTCATCCGCGGTGCATTTCGAAAGTGCCTGTGCGACATCGGCCGTTTTAACGAGCGGAACGAACGGACCCCGCGTGCTGCAGAAGTCGGGACGCGTTTTTTCGCTGCGTGCGCCGTACAATTAAGATATCTGACTCGAAGTAGGGAATCCAGGCGCAACGACTCGTTTGAGTCCACGTACGCGTAGGGGAAACTGAATTAATCGCCGAAGCCCGGACACGCGTGTGCGCCGTGTTGCAATACATCGGACTCGTGTCCCCGAAGTACAGATTATCTCCGTAGCTGTGCGTGCCGTGTCGACCATGCCCAACGACGCTCACACTTCCGATCGCATCGCTCGACGAGTATGAAACATACATACCACGGCTGGAGAATTGATGCACGTCGCATATATCAGTGCTCGCTACGCCCGTAGGCGGCTTTATCGCGGCTGCTGGACGACACTGCTAGGTCTGAGCTGGTGGTGGGAGGCACGCGACTCGTGGAACTGTAAATGGGGGGCCCTACATGGAAGAGGGGCTCCACCCACAATAACCACAAACAACCAAAATTCCAATTAATGCATGTTTATTTTCTCCGGGCTTGAAAGAGCGCTATCAAAAAGTAACAAAAACGAATGAAAACAAAACAAAAAAACGCACACAGCAGGTTGATCAATCTGCATTTGTCGCACTATCGTCTTCAAAGGGGATACCGGCGTGCGATGGCCTCGATGAGCCGAAGGAACTTGTCCTTCACGTTGGGACGTGCGTTCACGGACCTCCACCACAGCCAGGCGAGGTGAGAACGCATCAGAGCGGGAGTCGTTTTGTTGCCGTTGCGAACGAGTCGTCGTTTTGCTTTCTGCCACTCGCTTTCGATGCGTTGCGTGTTGGCGCCTGTTGCAGGGTCGATGAAGTTGACGCTGTGGTTCACGGTGTGCCAGTCGAGGTTTAGCGGCGTCCCGTTGGCATTCACAAAGGCCGGGTATGCACCGGTATGCGGCCCACTCGTCACTGAACACCGTCGTCCCGGGAAGAACGTTCTTTGCGATCAGAGGACCAAGGGTGGCCGCGTCTCTTTTGTCGACCTCGAACAGCCTTAGCTCCTTCGTGGACACGCACAGCATGCCGAAAATCCACGGGCCCTTATCTGACACACCACCGTAGTTGTTGCGGCGCCTGGGGGGAACATTGTCGCCAGTCAGAAGGCGGCCTCGGTTCGCCTTGCGTCATCCCCTCATCAGGCACTCGTCTATTTGGACCACCTGTCCTACTCCTCCCATCGGCGGCTGTTCGAGAAGCTCTGCGAGAGCCACTTCTCTGACATAATTTCTCCAGTCGGTCCGCGTGGTGTTACTCATCTTGAACTCCTTCTCTATGAGTTCCTTCGTGTTCCTCGACGAGAACCATTTAATCATTGCGTAGGTCAGCCATATCACCTCTCTTCGAGCGATTTTTACGTTCGGACGTCCAAGTACGTCTCGACAAGCAAAAAAGGAGCCTTGCCCCGTGCAGGGCGTCCGTCCCGCGGAGCTGAGACAGCTGCTTTTTGCACCGATTGCACTTGAAGCTCGGCCTGATCCCTTTCTTGCATCGGCGATTGTAAGTGACGACTTCTCCGTCGCATCCTGGCTCGCCTGGATTAAAGCCGAGGTCCTTGCATATCCCCCAGTACTCGGAAGCCGGTGGCCGCCCTTGTAGTGTTCCGGTTGCCTGGGGTCGAGCAGATGGCGTCGGCACCAGTCCAAATTCACGAAGAAAGGCCTCTTCTGCGGCAGGGTATCTGATGATGTCGGCGATCTCGAGAATGGTGGGGTCCATACGTGGCGTGGCCATGACGAACCGCTTCCTGACTGGGGACAATGTTAATTGCATTGCTAACGTTACGGCATTTTATAAGGCTCGCTATGTGAAAGGCGGGGGAGGGCGGCCGAGACAGAACGCACCAAATAAGAGCATTTCGACGGGTGAATTGCCCAAATATGAGCATTTCGATGCGCGTTCCGTCGACGCGTGACGCGCACTAGGCACGCTATAGAGCTTCGCGCTCCCCTTCAAATCGCAGTGCCCATATTTGGTCATTTCTCGCGCTGAAATGCCCATATTTGGAGCGGGCGACTTGAGGGAGAGCGCGACCAGGCGCTGGCGCGACGCCACGTGACGTCGACGCTATAGAGCTTCGACGTCACGCGCTTCAGGTCACGTGGCGTCGCGCAAGCGTCAGTCGCGCTCTCCCTCAAGTCGCCCGCTCCAAATATGGGCATTTCAGCGCGAGAAATGACCAAATATGGGCACTGCGATTTGAAGGAGAGCGCGAAGCTCTATAGCGTGCCTAGTGCGCGTCACGCGTCGACGGAACGCGCGTCGAAATGCTCATATTTGGGCAATTCACCCGTCGAAATGCCCTTATTTGGTGCGTTCTGTCTCGGCCGCCCTCCCCCGCCTTTCACATAGCGAGCCTTATAAGATGCCGTAACGTTAGCAATGCAATTAACATTGTCCCCAGTCAGGAAGCGTTTCGTCATGGCCACGCCACGTATGGACCCCAGCATTCTCGAGATCGCCGACATCATCAGATACCCTGCCGCAGAAGAGGCCTTTCTTCGTGAATTTGGACTGGTGCCGACGCCATCTGCTCGACCCCAGGCAACCGGAACACTACAAGGGCGGCCACCGGCTTCCGAGTACTGGGGGATATGCAAGGGACCTCGGCTTTAATCCAGGCGAGCCAGGATGCGACGGAGAAGTCGTCACTTACAATCGCCGATGCAAGAAAGGGATCAGGCCGAGCTTCAAGTGCAATCGGTGCAAAAAGCAGCTGTCTCAGCTCCGCGGGACGGACGCCCTGCACGGTAGGCAGGGGCAAGGCTCCTTTTTTGCTTGTCGAGACGTACTTGGACGTCCGAACGTAAAAATCGCTCGAAGAGAGGTGATATGGCTGACCTACGCAATGATTAAAGGGTTCTCGTCGAGGAACACGAAGGAACTCATAGAGAAGGAGTTCAAGATGAGTAACACCACGCGGACCGACTGGAGAAATGTCAGAGAAGTGGCTCTCGCAGAGCTTCTCGAACAGCCGCCGATGGGAGGAGTAGGACAGGTGGTCCAAATAGACGAGTGCCTGATGAGGGGACGACGCAAGGCGAACCGAGGCCGCCTTCTGACTGGCGACAATGTTCCCCCCAGGCGCCGCAACAACTACGGTGGTGTGTCAGATAAGGGCCCGTGGATTTTCGGCATGCTGTGCGTGTCCACGAAGGAGCTAAGGCTGTTCGAGGTCGACAAAAGAGACGCGGCCACCCTTGGTCCTCTGATCGCAAAGAACGTTCTTCCCGGGACGACGGTGTTCAGTGACGAGTGGGCCGCATACCGGTGCATACCCGGCCTCGTGAATGCCAACGGGACGCCGCTAAACCTCGACTGGCACACCGTGAACCACAGCGTCAACTTCATCGACCCTGCAACAGGCGCCAACACGCAACGCATCGAAAGCGAGTGGCAGAAAGCAAAACGACGACTCGTTCGCAACGGCAACAAAACGACTCCCGCTCTGATGCGTTCTCACCTCGCCTGGCTGTGGTGGAGGTCCGTGAACGCACGTCCCAACGTGAAGGACAAGTTCCTTCGGCTCATCGAGGCCATCGCACGCCGGTATCCCCTTTGAAGACGATAGTGCGACAAATGCAGATTGATCAACCTGCTGTGTGCGTTTTTTTGTTTTGTTTTCATTCGTTTTTGTTACTTTTTGATAGCGCTCTTTCAAGCCCGGAGAAAATAAACATGCATTAATTGGAATTTTGGTTGTTTGTGGTTACTGTGGGTGGAACCCCTCTTCCATGTAGGGCCCCCCATTTACAGTTCCACGAGTCGCGTGCCTCCCACCACAAGCTCAGACCTAGCAGTGTCGTCCAGCAGCGGCGATAAAGCCGCCTACGGGCGTAGCGAGCACTGATATATGCGACGTGCATCAATTCTCCAGCCGTGGTATGTATGTTTCATACTCGTCGAGCGATGCGATCGGAAGTGTGAGCGTCGTTGGGCATGGTCGACACGGCACGCACAGCTACGGAGATAATCTGTACTTCGGGGACACGAGTCCGATGTATTGCAACACGGCGCACACGCGTGTCCGGGCTTCGGCGATTAATTCAGTTTCCCCTACGCGTACGTGGACTCAAACGAGTCGTTGCGCCTGGATTCCCTACTTCGAGTCAGATATCTTAATTGTACGGCGCACGCAGCGAAAAAACGCGTCCCGACTTCTGCAGCACGCGGGGTCCGTTCGTTCCGCTCGTTAAAACGGCCGATGTCGCACAGGCACTTTCGAAATGCACCGCGGATGACACAGAAGCCTTACGGGAAAGCTGAAACCGCAGGGGCAAATTTATCCGCCAAATCTGGCGGCAGTCTGGCAACATTGACCCCCGAGTCTGGCAACAGACTTCTGCGACACCAAATAGAACCCTGCCGTCGCATCTAACAGGGCGCAGCACAATGGCTGCTGACGTCTCACTCTCCCATCGTTCACTTTCCTTATCGGAGGGTATTTATGCCGTGGGAGATTAGGCCAGTGTGAAACACCCTGCTCTCTCATTTACTTGATATTCCTGAGCCTTTGCGAAGGATTTGAATCGAAAGCAGTCTCCAGTTGTTGGCGGTTGAGAAACACTGCTCGTCCTTACGGATCTCCGAACCGCTGCTACTCGTACTCCGGCGTTCGCTGCCAGCACTTTACCAAGCAGTGCCAGGAATAGGAGGCATGTCTTCACCGGGCGTCACAGGTGACCTCACCATGGACAGTTGTGCAGCTCTACAACTACTTCTGGTCCCGACGGGATCCTCGAACGGAAGGATGGGGCGGCGTAGCGGACTCCAAGTTCGTGCTGCCGTTGCTGGTGGCCTACATATACTTCGTCAAGGTCGGCGGCCCGAACTGGATGAAGGACCGCAAGCCGTTCAAGCTAAAGTGGGCCGTCCTGACGTACAACGTATTCACGGTGCTCGCCAACGCCTACTACGCGGTACGGTGTTTCAGGTGGCGTACCTGTCGGGTCACTACAACTGGCTGTGCCAGGGCATCAATTACGACAACCCCAGCGAGAGAGACACGGAGATTATGAGGCTCGTCTGGTGGTACTGCCTGGTCAGAGTCGCCGACTTCCTGGACACCGTGTTCTTCGTGCTGCGCAAGAAGAACTCGCAGATTACGTTTCTGCATGTGTCCCACCACGCGTTCATAGTGTTCAGCGGGTGGTTCTACATGAACTTCGGCACCGACGGGCAGCCCGTCATCGGAGTGAGCGTCAACGCGCTCGTGCACGTCATCATGTACTCGTACTACTTCCTCGCCGCCCTGGGTCCCTCAGTGCAGAAGTACCTGTGGTGGAAGCGCTACCTCACCGAGCTGCAGATCGTGCAGTTCGTCGGCCTCATGATGCACATGTCGATCACTCTCTTCTACAACTGTGGATACCCGAGGCCCCTGGCCATCTTTGCACTCAGTCAGGGCTTCTTCGGCCTTCTGCTGTTCATAAACTTCTACGTCAGGAACTACGTCCTCAGGATGACCCGAGCGAAAGGTCTTGGCACCGTCAACAAAAGTGACTAGGAATTCAGTGTACAGAACTAACGTGCGCACCACCTGACAGACGAAATGCAGTGCAGAACACACTTCGATGACAGCAAAGAAGGCGTGCACTGTGGGTCGGCGCTGAACTCGGACGCTTCGCTTGTGCACAGCGTTGGTAGTGTCCGCGCGATTTCAAAGCTGGACAGCGTGTCAGATTGTTGTTGAAGGAATACGTCTTATCCCGCTGACTTCGTGCAATCGCTCTATTTCGGCGAAATTCTGAACTGGGATTTCGATCTCTCTACTGGTCAAAGCAGCGTCGGCTGCTCAACTTAAGGTACTGCCAAAACCAGTCACTTCGTGGAACTGATAATAACGCAGTAGAATTTAATCTGTATTAACAAAAGCATCTGACGTCGAACTCCTACCAAGAAAACAGAAATCAATCAATTTTGATGATGGACATAGTGAAGATGGCAGAGACAATTACGAAAAAAGAACTTTGTGAATTCAGCCCTTGAACAGGAGCGTTGTGACAACATCACGCGATCACTCGGTATCACGTGTGGTATGTACATATTTGTAATTATACGCTGACGTATTTACTATGTAGTGTGAATATATTTTGTTCTAAGCGACGGTGAAAAGTTTATGTTCCTTGCTTGCTTAGATATACCACATATTTTATTCTCGTTTAGAGTCTGTTTAAGTCCACAATTTTGATGTAGCGGGTTCTTCAATACAAGCACACGTTTAACACTGTTGCATTTAAAAAACAACACAAAGCTTCGGCCTGTCAGATTGAGGGCATGTTTTCGAAGTAGCGTAAGTGACAGGCAACTGTTACAAATTAAGGAGTTAGAGATAAAAAGGAGATTCGTTGTTCATTCAAATTTCGTTTCTATGAAGCGAAACTAATTTCCAAGCTCCTTTGTAAACTTGTACTTGCACTCTGGTGTTATTCGCACGCGCGACAAGCATGAGGGAAGGCATGAAAACAACGCTGACAGAATGCTTTTACTTGGCTGTTCTGTGTATACGGCTCGTTAATCAACACACTGAGGAGTCCATGGTACCTTGATCAAGAAAACTTACGAGACCTGAGTGGAGGCGCCTTTTAGGAGTGATATGCGATCGTGCAACGGTTCAGAAAACGATCCATTTGCTTGCTTTCGCGTGATTGATCGGAATCGTGATTTAGTCAGAAAAAACGCCACTCTGACAAATCTCGCGAGGGCCAGCGAACGGTTCGCTTTTCAAACCGTTACAAGAATATAGGTGTTTCTGTTTCACCTGCGGCAGTGTTTCGCCTTGCTGCCTAGGCATCTCTCGAGTATATTTTGTTGTGGCGCCGCAACACCCTAGAAGGTGAAGAACCGATAGACCACCAGACGCAAGGCATGCATTTAGGGACAAATCACGATCCGGAAATGCCAAAGCGAGACAAAACACCGTCAGAAACGCATGCCGTGGTACAGCGGAACAGCGGCAGTAAAAAACGGAAGGCCTCCCGCCTAAATGGTAACATTCGGTCACGTTACGATGTCGAAAAAAAGAAAAAAAAACTCACAGGGTCCCTTATGCATTTGCCTAAGACGACTTGGTTGGTTGGTTGGACCTTGTCAACCTGGCGCAACCCACTGTGGGGGATCGGCCATGAAAACGGGCGGCACCGTATTTTTGAGATAAAATTGTTTTACATGTCAAATATGTTTATATTAAGGATATGTAAGGACAAACTCACACTAATATTCAAGGCTAGAAAAACATTAAAAAATTTATATATATATATATACAATGCATTAATGAAAAATAAAATGAAATTAAATAACCTAATAAGCAATTCGCTTTGTCTCCCGTAGAAAATCGCATACGGCTTCGAAAACGTTCCTGTGGCTGTGGCCCAATTCAATTGCCCCAAAGGAAAGTACCATCGGAAGGGATAAATTTAATCCCATCCTTCGGAGGGGTTCCTCTAGCAGTCTTTTCCTTTGATTTTTGTACAATCTGCATGCTATAAAGAAGTGGTGCAGAGATTCACTCTCGTTGCAGTGGTGGCATAAATGTGTTTGAGACAGACCAGACCTGTGCAGGTAAAAGTTCAGTGGGGGAACTCGGCATCGTAGTCTGGTGATAGATATTTCTGCCCTTCTGCTGGAGCACCATCGATTTTTCCACGAAAAGTCAAGGTGAAGGAATTCGGATGTTGACAAAGGAGATTTACCAATGTCAACCGACGTGGCAAACTTTTCAAATCGCGCCGAAGAGACAAAGGCCAACGTCGGTAAAATAGAAATTATGGGACCATCGCGTGATGCAACTGCAAGCGCGTCCGCACATTCATTGAGGGTTAAACCTTTGTGACCTGGTACCCACACCAAGCGAATAAAAACGTAAATGTCTTGGGACAAGAGAATAAAATACTTCTAAGGTACATGACATGTTAGGTGCCGTCAATGAAGAACAAACAGACAGACAGTCTGTTAAAATGATTAGTTCTGTTATAGATAAGGGTAATTTACGTAAAGCTAGGATGATTGCAAGTAATTCCGCTTGATAAATAGGTGTAAAATCAGGCAAACGAATTGAGACGACTCGAAGGCGAAAGCCATCTTCTTTTTCTTCTCGGTCGATGTATTGAAGTAAAGAACTTAGATCATGCGCTAGCGTTTAGTCTTCTTTTTAAAATGTACGCATTTCCATCAAAATCGGTCAGTGCAGCCAAAGGACGGAAGTTCTGCGTTTCTTTTAACATTCTTCGAAGAAAACGTGGGCCGAGAAAAAAATTCTCCGTAAAAGGAATGAGACAGGACGAAACGAAAACATAAAGCAAGATTATGCGAACAAAGTAGTGCCGGCACTAATTACCAACGTCCACCGAAATAGGCCGCGATCACCCTTGGGAAAAAAAAGAAGAAAACCGGAAAAAGATTGGCGCAGGAGAGCGCTGCTCAACTTCGGCCTCTCGGCGCTTAGTTTTTATAGCGGACAACGAATTGTTAACCTTGAAGAAAGGAAATCAAAATGCAGGTATGCTTCCTCAAAGCGGTGTGCAAGAAATAAATGGCGGCCATGTAAAGAAGCACAACAAGAAAAGTGAGCGGAGGGTGCCAGCTGCCTATACATTTTGACAGTCTCCTTTCCGTGCCTTTCAAAAGCCACGTTAATTGCACTTCACTTACACACCGAACTAATTACTCGAGCGAATGTTCATTTCTCACTTTTAGACAGTTTACAACCTCTTCACCCGAAGAATCAGTTGTGAGTTATCCTATTGGCATCTTTTCTTTTGTTATCATAGAGTTCTTGCTGGCTTTAACGTATTTCCACCTGCCGCCCGATAGCTGTGCTCCCAAAGCGGGTACAGCTACACGTCAGGTTCCCTCGATCGCGAAACGCTGCGAGCGCTAGCGCAGCCGTTTTGACTCACACGAATCGACGGCTTTACAGTATAGGTTTTCACGGGTTGAAAGCGTCCGTGCTAATTTAAATCCCCGTGTTGTTTCCGTACGTTGGCTTGAAATTAATTTTTGATTTTGAATTCTTTATTTGAAGACGAAGGCCGGTTGGACCCATAGCCGAGGGCTATTTGTCGGTAAAAAAGTGAATAATAAGTACAAGTACATAAGAAGCAAAGTAACTCACGTGCGTAGACACTTTCATTACACCACAGAGTTTACTCGAAAGTATAGCAAAATTAAACGAGATGAAGATACATTAACAGTGTTATTCATCTTTAATGTAAACATACGAGAGCACTAGTTAATGAATGTAATACTGGGAAGTTTCATCGAGTTACAAACACCAAAAAAACGAGAGCTATGAAAGTAATACATGACGACCGTTAGCAGATACGCATCCCATGGAGCGTCCCCGGCGGAATACCACGCTGCATGGTACTTTTTATCAAGCTTTACGCAATAGATAAGATAGATCTACAGAATTAAGGGTACTGAATCTACGTGTGGAGCTCTAATCGATAAATAGGAGATAAAAGCGGTGACAAGCGCAATTTCGAGCTCGTGTACTTTGACTACTCTCGGCGCATGTTTTCTGACTTCTGAAGACGTGACGGGGGTAAATGTAAGCGCATCGTGGTTGAAAGAGATTTCAGTCTAGGCAACATGCTATCCATCGCAGGTGTGCGACCGTCCACAAAATATGACTTAGCTTTACGAAGGAACATTTCACCATAAATATGTCACAGGGAAGCGACTTTATCTGATTGACCTGCGCGACAGTGGTCGTCGTTCTTGACGAGCTCGCAATAAGAACTCATGTGCATGTATTAAAATTAAAACACATCACGCGACAGTAGTCTGAGGATGTTCGGTAGCTAAGGACGACGTAGGGGATGATATTCTCGGTGTTCATGGTGTGCAAAAACACTCGTGTGTACAGGTGCACGCTGAAGAAACGACAGGCGGTCCCAATTAATTTAGAGGGCCCACTAGGACATCCCCTACAAGCCAGCGGAACGTTGTACACGCGTAGCCGGCTGAGAATCGTGACAAAACGGCGTGTCTGATAGGTTCAGCGGGCGTGAGACCGTGAACTCATCTAATGGTTGAATCAATAATCATCACAGCCTGCATGAGTGTGAGCCCAAGCCGTACGATTAGAAAAAGACCCACTGAGATATCGCTCGTGCGTCGTTGCAATGAAAGTCGTCTATTTGTAGTTTCGAATGTCAAAAATCTAACTGAACCTCCGGCAAGTACACACAAAGCAAACAGTCGAAAAGGACGAAAGAATCAGTCCAGTATAAAATCGGCTAATTCTGATTTGCGAAACGTAAGCAAATGCTTTCAGCTAATCGCTTCTGTGGCCTTGCCAAGCGATGTGCAAATGGAAATGCACTAATGAGCATTGTGAAGGCAGCAAATAAAATGACATCACCTTCTTAACAAGAAGGAGAAGAGGGGTCGTGCTGAGTTTCTATAATCTTGGAGGTATGTGGACGGAATACTAAAGAGCGGACGTGGCTCTGTTTTGCTCGCCTACCGGTTGCTGCTTCCCGTTCTGACCTTGCAGCACTTGTTTGTGACGTGAGGAAGTTGAAAGATGGCGTAATTGTCAGAATTACTTTCTGGGGACGGTTAGATTGTGATGCGTGAAATGTAGCCCAGCCAATTAGCATGTTGTGTTCATGTTTAAAAATTACAAAGCTTTTCTTGCTCCTCTGAGCAAGTGCAGAGAAATAACATTGCCTAGAAGTGAGAAAAGAGAACGGCGAACCGAAGGGCCTGATTAAAAAAACAGTGTTACGTACAACCAATGAAATCAACGTATGATTACGAGAGATGCCCCTGTAGTGGAGGGCTCCGGAAATTTCGACCACATGGGGCTGTTTAACGTACACTTAAATCAAGAACACGGGCCTCCAGCATTTCGATTCCATCGAAATGCGGCCGCGGCGGCCGGGATTCGATCTCACGACCTTCGGGTCAGCAGTCGAGCATCGTAACCACTAGACCACCGCGGCAGGTAGAAACAACCTACTGAAGTCAACAGATAATAAGGCCAAGGAGGGCACAGGTGACATTATTTGTAGGTTTTGTTGGTATTGTAGTAATTATGACATAAACGGAAGGGAATTAATGTTTAAATGGAAATCTTCATTAGGTCAAGCGACGGCAGCGGCATGCCTTAATTCACCAGTTGTTTTACGCCGTTTCAAATGACGGTCCTCGTGAAGCGGAAAGCAAAGACGTAGTTTTAATGAAGCCAAGACGGCGTCCTTGAACAAGGACGCCGGAAAGTACCAACTGCGGAGCTAAATGAAGAAACACACTTACGGTAAACGAGCGCCGTGCTCCGCACTCCGTGGACGTTGTATGGGCGCTAACTAAATAAAACTTAATTAGGTGTGAATAGCCTCACGCGAGCGACAAACGCCGCACTGGCGGAGATGCAAAACAAGCCATCCTCACGGAAACCTCAATGTTGTTTCCTCGCCACTAAAACTAGGTGAAACTTGGCGCACGAACCCCCCGTGGTTACGGCAAACAAGACGGCACTGCCTTTTGAGTTGCGGCTTGTCTTTCCTTCCTCGTGTTTGTGTTTTAACAGCAGAGCTGTTTAAGCTTGCGTTCTGAGCGTGGCCGGCGTTCCTCAAAACTCGACGCAGCTGTGCGAAGCGAAGTGGAAGCATAGCATAGCCTCAAATAGTATAGTATAGTATAGTATAGTATAGTATAGTATAGTATAGTATAGTATAGTATAGTATAGTATAGTATAGTATAGTATAGTATAGTATAGTATAGTATATCAGGGCGTGGGAAAGGAAAGTAAGGGTGAGTACATGTGTTTGTAAGGAGGGAAAGGAGGAGGGGAGAGGGTAAAACATAGCATAGCCATGCGTAGTATATTATAGCAAAGGGGAGGGAAAGGGAAGTGAGGGGGAGGAGGAAGGAAATTAGGAGGTGAAGACCACTATAGCTCCACTGTTTCTTCAGTGTTCGCGCCACTAGTGCGTAGCTGCCCAATATTTTTTCCTCCGGTATATGCAACGCCAAGCGCATAACAAAAACAAAAAAAAATACTGCTCTTGGTCGTCAGAGACTTTAAGTGACAAGGCTCAATGTATCACGAGCTGCGTTCAGCATGTCGTCGCCCTCGGCGAATGCGTGTTTCTCAAAAGTGATACGCGAATTTCCGTTCAATTTGTATTACCTCGCTGACTGAACACGGATACATCCAATATTCATCAGATATCGAGACGAAGTAAATAATGTTTAATTGGAATTTTGTTTGTAGATTGCACAGCAATGCTTCACATAGTATTCGGTAATATTTCGCGCACGGGAAAAAATCAATTAGCATACGGGCATACGGGATCGCAGCACCGTGATCCCGAGAGACGCCGCAATGTAGAGCTTCGGTGATTTTGACCAGTGGATTCGCCCCGTACAGACAAATCCGAGTAACTATGGCTGCTAACTGCATAGCCATAGCCATCGACGTTTATTTGTACCTACGTATTTGTCTTCTAATAAATTCGTTCTCTCTCTATTTGTACATACACAGGTGTTCTTGCATCCGCATAAGATTGGACATCACAGCTCGCCTGAACTCCTGGTTCAACAGTATAGTCTCGAACTGCAGCCTTAAAAAAAAATCGCCGGCTCAGATTTTCACTTCTTCGAAGTTGCGTTATGGTCTAAAGATACTTCCTTGTTCAATGAAGGAAACACACGCAAATAAAATTGTGATGTTTTATCAATCTGATTCTACCTCAACACTTTAGACCAAGTGTACACAGGTTTATAACGACAGTAAGCTGAGCTAATTGGTACGGATTCATGATAAAAGGAGGTACGCGCGCACACTCGGACACAAGAAGAGGGGGTCTTGATCTCTTCTCTCGAGTCCGTGTCTGCACGCCTGCCTCATCAAAAGCGAAAACTGACCGACGGCGGCTTCAACCCGAGTGATGCAAAAAATCATCACGTGATGACGCTACCACACGACGTCATCGTGACGTGACATAACGTGACGCCACATGATGACGTCGCCACATGACATCGTCGCTTGATGAAAGGTGGGGCGTGCCGATCACGGAGGCAGTGCAAAACCAGGTGAGGTGTAGATAGCTTGCTATGCCTCCGATCTTGGAGATAGTGAAGACCACGTTAGGTGCAGAAAGCTTTCGGAGGGGGGCAGAGGAGGATCAATACATCGACTGAGAAGAAAAAGAAGAGGAAGGAAGGTCGCTTTCGCCTTCGAGTCGTCCTAGGCGAAAGCATAAGAAACCCTGCGAGTTTTGTACTCGTGTGTTCCCCCGGAGTACGTGGGCTAGTGATTAGCGTTTTGCGACGTAAACCCCAACAATTATTATTGTTGCTTCATGATCGGTGACGGCGCGTAAACTCGGCGAGAGTTCGCAATATCGCTGAAACCGACGAGGGCTTGCGCGACTATGTTTCTGTGTTTTTGGAGGCGTTAGAGCATTGTGCAGCGACATACAACCACCTCATTCGCCTCTGAGGTTCCTTGTAAACAAATATTCTTGCGTACTAATTGAAGACGCTCACTCACTTTTGTTTTGGGTAAAAAATAACAGAAATATAAAGAAAATGGAGTGTCGACGAACAAGCGGCCATATCGCGCAGTCCCGAGCTTGAGGTTTTGCCGACACCTTACACGAGCGAACACCGTGAATCCATGGTTGTTATTGCCTTCTGGATTGTCATTAGGCAAAGCTGGGAATGTTCAGTAATTTAGAGAAATATGGCTGGGGGTGATGAGTATGGCGTCTGTCCTTTGTGCAGCCAGCGTCTCCTCTATTGCAGCCAGGTAACGACACCATGACATGCGCTGAGCGCGGAAGGACGCGTCGTGTCGGAGGATTTCCCCCCCCGGTCTTTATTTTAGCGTAAAGTGAGGCTTTGCTTCTTTTAAGCATTAGAGGCCCTCCTCTCTTGTGTACGAAAGGGTGATCCACGCAGAACGTGCCATAAGCGTCAGCCGCGAAACCCGCGTCCATTTAAGACACTACGTCGGCAAAAACACAAAAGAAGTTACGATAATGCAGTATGAAACGCATTAGCATGGCGACGAGTAGCCGTAGTGGAATTCGTGTGTAACACCGGCACTCCTCACCAGCGCTACCCTTTCCCTTCTGTTCACTTGACGTGTGCGGCTGAAATGCGCTTTGTTTAGCTCACCTTTCCTTTGTTTTCTTTTTTTCTACCTGAAGAGGTCGAGAGTTGCATGTGCGGCGATTTGCGGAGCGCACATGTTGTTGCCGGTGCAGTCTCACTTAGACAGATTCGAGAGTACACACTACCAGAGCCGCGCGATGGCGTCACGCTACCCCTCTCCCACATTTGAGACGCGCTGATTTCAACGCACAAAGGAGGTTATTTCGACAGACTGTGGCCCCTCGCTTTTATCCTCTATTAGCACTTCACCTCTCAAGCCTCATGGCTCATGCTTTATTTTTCCCGGAAAATCCGGCGGATACGGTTTATAAACGTGGGCGAACATTTTCGACCAGCGAGAGCGCACTAGTCTACCGTCCACCGAGCTCTCGGAGCAGCTGACAAGCGCACGGGCATCTGCGAGGAGCACGCCTCTCTTGACTAGCCCAAGGCCCACGAGTCCGCAGATTGGAGAACGAGCCAGAGAACGACACCGCTCGCGCCCGCCATTCTCCGGTAAACGAAATATTCCACGGAATCGTGAAAGCGACAGCAGTTTCACCCAGAGCGTGTGTGTTTGCGCTCTTAATTACAAACACTATGGCTCGCTCCGTCACGTCTCCCTTGACCGAGGTGTACGAATTATTCTGGTCTCACCGAGACCCAAGGACTGCGGGATGGGGTTTCATCGCCGACGCAAAGTTCACCTTCCCGCTGCTCATCGGCTACGTCTACTTCGCCAAGGTGGCGGGGCCCCGCTGGATGAAAGACCGCAAGCCGTTCGACCTCAAGTGGGCGGTGCTGATCTACAACGCGTTGACGGTGATAGCCAACGCCTACTTCGCTATTCGCTTTCTGTCGCTCACTTACGTGGGTGGCAACTACAGCCTGCTCTGCCAAGGAATAAACTACAGCTCACCCAGCGAGAGGGACATGGCCATACTCAACCTGGGCTGGTGGTACAGCTTCGTGAGGATCGGTGACTTCATGGACACGGTGTTCTTTGTGTTGCGCAAGAAGAACTCCCAAATCACGTTCCTGCACGTCATTCATCACTTTCTGGTCGTGCTGAGCGGCTGGTTCTTCCTCAACTTCGGCGGCGACGGGCAGCCCATCTTCGGCCTGTGCGTAAACGCTTTCATCCACGTCATCATGTACTCGTACTACTTCCTCGCAGCCCTGGGGCCTTCGATGCAGAAGTACCTGTGGTGGAAGCGCTACCTCACCGAGCTGCAGATTGTACAGTTCGTTGGCCTCATGCTGCACATGGCCATCACGCTGTTCTACGACTGCGGATACCCCAAGTTCCTCACGATGCTGGCCCTGCCGCAAGGTTGTCTGGGACTGGGACTCTTCATCAACTTCTACATCAAGAGCTACAGGGCGCAGAGGAAGCTCCACGTAAGCGCCGATAAGCTAAAGAAGCACGACTGAGCATCGCGTGGCCGGTGTGTGCCTCAATGAAGAAAAAGAAACTGTGATAGAAAAGTAAGGTGGTAGAAAAAAAAAGGACTTCATAGTGTTAGAATCGCGTATAGAGACTCACGTGTGACAAAGGCTGTGGCTGAATTAAATGAAACGCCGATAATCATTTGCTCCGTCGATATTTACTTTTAATATGGACAGCGTGCTAAAGGTCGGGTTCCGCAAATTGCAAGATTTGCAAGTGTGCACTGCATGTCAGATGCTGTTTCAGTGGTGCCGCGGCATCATCCTTTTCCCTTTCGCTGCGATAGCAATTATACGGGCCGTCCTATCAAACTATCGGTACTTCGGGTGCCGTCGACGTGATGTTCTATGTGAAGTCGACGTACGATATGATAGCGCCCATCACGCCGTATATTATGGGTGCAAGAAAAAGCCTGTCATGTCTATCTCCCACTGTTGATGGCTCGATGCGCGCAATTTTTCAATGTTGCTCACGTTGAAGGTGATGTAATCAAGCGCACGCTAGCGGATGGGAGGGGACGTTTTTTAGCTCGGTAATGGTTACGCATATGACTCGCGTGTACGCGACTGCGCGCGCCTCATACGTTGTAAGCTATTGAAGTGGAACGTGCTAAGAGCGAGCCGAGATAGCTGGTGCCATTTTAGCTGTCTTTCCACAGTTTCCACGGGCGGGGTTAGCCTGACAGACCTGGCCGGCAAGTGCTCCGCCTGAGCGGCTCTTTTCATGCAGTACGTCTCACCACACATCACTCACCAAATTAATACGCATACGCAAAGCAAGTTCACATATGAAAACACTTTTAAGTTGAACTGCTTTTCTTGAAGACCTCCTGAGGCTTTCCCTTATCGCCTTGGTTTCATGCTTGATTACACGCCATGTTCTCGACGTGCTATGGAGGAACTCCTATATCACGTCACCTGGGGCTGCTCAAGGCATCTCCCCCACCCGACAGACACAGAGATGAGACCAACACACCCGCTCTCTTCATGAGAATGACTTACACTTTAAAGCTTTTCTGTTCTGTTCCCAAGCCTGATATGAGCGCGCAGCTCGCGCGCCTCGAGCCACATTCATTCATTCATTCATTCACTTTTTTTGATCGCCTCGGCTTCACGCTTTCGCATAGACGAATGGAGCGCACAGCACCTTCTCGTAAAACCGAATTCAGCTCGTGCCTCGAACCTTAGCTCGCTTGAGAGCTCGCATGACTTTTTGTACCATTCGCGTTGACGCAGACGCAGTTCTTTTTGCAAGGTCGACCGAATAATGAAGCATAAGGCTTCCGCCTTACAGAAAGTGAAGAGAAATACATCACATTGCTCTTAACGACTTAACTGCAAGAGGACGGCTATTTCGCGAAAACGACTCGGGCCGATGCTCCTATTCTCTGCAAGTTTATTCTCTTTCGACTGAGTTGGATACGAGGCCTTCGAACTGACTATACCAATGCCCTTCAACGGGTAAGCCGTCTGTGTTTCATTCGCTCAAGAGTGTTCCTCATCATCAGCCTGTCTACGCCCACTGCAGGGCAAAGGCCTCTCCCATGTTCCGCCAATCAACCCGGTCCTGTGCTTTCTGCTGCCACGTAATACCTGCAAACTTCTTAATCTCATCTACCCACCTAATTTTCTGTCTCCCCCTCACGCGTTTGCCATCTCTTGGAATCCAGTCAGTTACCCTTAATGACCACCGGTTATCCTGCCGACAGTGTTCCTATGTGCGCCTCAAATTATGTACTTTTCTGCGACATGACTTCGTGCTTTCCGTATTAAGTGTATCTGTGTGAGCTTACTTTATATTCCATTGCATTTTACTTGACCGCTGTTGTGGGATGCCTGCATTTATATCAGCTGTATTCGTGAATTACTTTTCACTTTTGTTAGCTTTGTTTTTCTCAGCGAACAGTGCTTCTTTCAATGCTCGGTATTCACCAATGTCATGTGAATCGTAGTATTAACACACACACACACACACACACACACACACACACACAAACACACACACACACACACACACACACACACACACACACACACACACACACACACACACACACACACACACACACACACCACACACACACACACCACACTCACTCACTCACTCACTCACTCACTCACTCACTCACTCACTCACTCACTCACTCACTCACTCACCACTCACTCACTCACTCACTCACTCACTCACTCACTCACTCACTCACTCACTCACTCACTCACTCACTCACTCACTCACTCACTCACTCACTCACTCACTCACTCACTCACTCTCACTCACTCACTCACTCTCGATGTCTGTCGTGCCGGACAAAGCAGCAAAACAAGGAGTTAGGACCCGAACGTCCTTTCACAACCAGGACCACGGAAGTGTGCACAGAGAAATAGCGCAAGAAAACGAAAACGTGTCTTGCGCGCTTCGAATGAACGCTGAACATGGAAGTATTACACCTACGACCACGGCGCCATAAGGGCCAGCAGCGAAGGAAACGAAAGTTTAGACGCTTTATGGGCGTAAGCAGAGCATCTACCTATGTGCACATTTCCGTCAGCTGCGCGTTATTTGCCACCCAAAAGGTCAAATGCCGACCCAGCAGGCGGCCTACCCCGGCACAGCCGAAACAGCCTGTATCTGCGCCGCACTCCTGCCATAGTCGCCTCGCCAATTTCTGTGTAATAGGCTAGAGTGAGGGCGAGGCAAAACAGTGGGTAGAGATGTGTGCATGCGTGTGCCGTATTCACGCGAACACGTGGATGTTCGCCTCGAATGTTGGGTCCTTCGGAGGAAAAGCGCTTCGTGTCGCAATGTCTGATGGCTTTCTGCTGGCCCGCGGTGACGAAGGGTTATGGTGCTCTTCTGCTGATCCGAAAGACGCGGGTCGACACCGGCCGCGGCGGTCGCATTACGATGGAGGCGAAATGCTAGAGGCCCGTATGCTATGTCATGTCAGTGCACGTTAACGACTACTCCAGGTAGTCGAAATTACCCACAGCCCTCCCCAACGGCGTGCCTCATAATCATATCGCGACTTGGCACGTAAAACGGCGTAAAACCCTTGGAATCATCATAACCGAATTTCCGCTAATCTAGCATAAGTGAAGTTACCAAGTTACCATGGTTAGTCAACACCTCAAGGTCAAGGTGATAAAGTGGATGCAACATACGCAGTGGCAGCGAGGGGGAAAAGGCGTCATCTCTCTTGAATCATGCACAATGCGAATATCTAAGGCTCTCTAATTCTCTACGCCCAGGCGATGAATCTGTCGTTATTAGCGGGAGGGCACGGCGACGGCGCGACTGCGCCCTCTAGCGTTACAGTCGTAATCGCAAGAAGATTGTTGCCTAAAATCAATCAGCAGAACATGTCACAAACGTCGGACTGACAGTGTTTACTCTAGCGGCGTACTCGTCGCGCCGTTTGTTATAGAAGCCGTTATCCCAAGAATGCGTATTGTGTTACATTTCATATTGCATTTGCTCCTTGTCGCGGGAGCTTGAGGACTCCAGAACGTATATTGCCTTTGAAGAGCGGCATACATCGTCCTCAACGGCACAAACTCCACGACAGTGTCCCTAAAGACACGCCGGGCCCACATCAAGTGAAGCCTTTCTAGGTCCTGTGGAGTACTCGGTTTTTTTTTTTTCTTTGAAGCTGCCACAGCTGTCGCCGTCGCACTGTGACGTGCCTTTCATACACAGAGCAAGCATGTTTTCCTAGAGAATCCATTCGTTTGTTTGCAGAGTGAATCGAGCCGCTGCGGAGGCTGTGATGGCGCCCCGGTGATTGCGTGTCCTCGCGTCAGCAAGAAACTCGCGGTGTTTAGTGGATTCCACAGCTTCCTTAGAGTAATGTGGCATTGTGTTCAGACCGCGGGTACAGCTAAAAACACGAATGTACTCGCAATAGCTTGGTTATCCACGCTGATCAGCACACAGGAGGTACTCAAACTAGAAATCAAATTTGTTTGATAGCTACACCGCACGGAAGGACGCACAAGTTTTGATATCTGATTTTTTTCTTCTTCACAATCTCTCCTGTTTATGGGAATAGAGTGCAGGAAACTTGCCCGCCGACGACAATGTTCTATGGCTTCTCCACGGTTGCTTCCTTTCAAAGGCTTCCACGAAGCCCCTTTTAACCTACAGTTGTTGAGAGACTGTGTAAATTCTGAGCGTAACAGTTCTATACATACATAGAGGTTTAACAAAGGGGATTTGCGTGTAAATAGCCAGACTCGCCGTAGGCAGATTTCTCGCTCGTTTTCACAAGTAACCCACACGTTTACTCGTGAGCGTATATTAGGATTCGTTCAACAGAAGCGAATGCAGGTTGCCCAGTATTAGAGCTTTCACAAATGAAAATCTCTCTGAAGTCTGGACCTGCCTAACAACCAGACTAATATACCTAAAAATAAACAATATTACGCGCTGACAGCAAACAAGAGAAAACGGAATAATATTGTTATCATCAAAATAACCATTAAGAACAACGACGACGCTGAATAGGACGCCTTAAGCTATGTAACGTGGGAGCGTGTGGGGTCGAACAAAAATAACAATGCTGCATGTCTAACGATCCATTTGGATTTTATTGCACCTTCTGCCAATGGCTAAAATATAAACGTATAGACGATGTAGAGATCGCGTGGACGAAATTATCAGTAGAGCTTAGCAACCTGAGGGTTACAGCTAGCTGGTACTCCATAATGAACAATACTAAGCGTGAAAACTTTCAGACAAGAGACCCCACCTCGGTGGTCTGGTGGTTATGGCGGTTGACTGCTGACCCGAGGGTCGCGGGATCGAATCCCGGCCGCGGCGGCCGCATTTACGATGGAGGCGAAAATGTTTGACGCCCGTGTACTTAGATTTAGGTGCACGTTAAAGAACCCCAGGTGGTTGAAATTTGCGAAGCCCTCCACTACGGCGTCCCTCATAATCATATCGTGATTTTGGGACTTTAAACCCCAGATATTATTATTTCAGACAAGAGACGGCAACTAGTCCGTGTTTATTGCCGTCTCTTGCCTGAAAGTTTTTGCACTTAGTATTGCTAATTATAAATAGAAAGGCGGTTAGTACTGCCACGTACCATTTTTTCTTTATTTTGATGTAATCGGGTTTCACCCACAAACACTTAGCCCCACTCGACGCAGGCCTCGCCGCAATGTTTGGGAAGCTTCGCGATTGTTTAAGATTTTTTTTTTTTGTTAAGATTACGCGCAGGACGCGCCTATTCTAGTTTGTTCGGGAGCATACACGAGCACCAGCGATAACGCTGGAATTTTCGATCACTCATCTATAAAAGACGACGCGTTCCGCCTACCATCAGATTACCGACGGCCGACGACTGTGGTCGGCGCGCTATCAGTGTACAGCTTGTATTGCTTGTACTACTTTGACTTTTCATTTCCTGGGTACAATATCTCCCAATAAAGAGTTCCGTCCGTCCGACTGCCGCCTTCTTCACCGTCACGACCCCGTGACAGTGCAATTGAATTTTCGTGCTCCACACAGAAGTGCCTCTGCGAGTGCGTAACACCGACATGCGCGACACCTCCGCACGATCACTGCAGCCCTCCGCGCACGCGAAAGACTCAGCCACAGATCTAGGTCGCAGTCGAAAAGAGCAGAGAGGTAAAATCGGCGACCTTGGTCGTGGAGATAAAGCCGGCGAGAAGTGCCACCTGCGTCGTGGTGCTTGCGTAGCCAAATTATACCGGCTTAATAGTGTGCTTTGAGAGCGGCTGGCCTACGTAGCTGCGACAAACTTTCTCAAACAATGGCGGATTAAACGCTCGAGGGGTTTCCCGGGAACACGATCACCAGCGACCCGCGTTCGTGGCCTCAACGCAGTATAAACACGTGGCACGCGGTAAACATGGTCCTCCTTTTGGCTATGATGCACCCGTGTGCTTCGCGTAATTGTGCGGGCAGTGTGTACCGACGGAAAATTTGGTCACGTGTAGGTATAATTAGAGAAAAAATGAGCGGGGAGGAGGGGTTCAAGTGGCGCTAGTCGGGAAAACAGATATTTGTGGGAGCGCGTTGGCCGCAACGTATTATAATGAGATAAAGTCGTCGCTTACATAGTGGTGAAAAATAGGAACACGCAGCTCTGGCCTGCTTTGCATATTTACTATCTTTGTATGTTTATTACGCCACAACGTCATGGACGATATTCACAACAAAACAAGTCTGCGCGAGGCCTCCCACAACGTGAATGAAACAAAACTTAGAAAAGAGAAGCATAAGGGCGGCAAAAGCTAATTTTCCCAGAAACTCGAGAAAGAGAATCGGGAGTTACCTTACACGTCATTACACTTAATGAATGCCGTGTCACGTAACACTTCGTTGAAAAAAGCCAGCGTTGACACATCATGTTTTAACTTTTTTTGCCATGCGTTACTTAGGTCCAGTGATAGCGGGCAGAGTTCATTAAGGTACCGCACTGAAAGGCTTGTGGTGGACCATCGATAATAATAAAAGCTAAGAACGCTTTCTTGCCGTTTCACACAAATAAACGTTTATTCCTTTCTTACTAAGCCGAAGTGACAAAGATTGCAGGTAGAAAAATTAAGACCGACTGCCACTTGTGTGCCCCTGTCTGCCATGGTCGACGAGCGTTCTTGATAGCCGGTGTAGCGAGCGTAATAACTGCTCGGCAAATGCCAGCAAAAATCTCCATTTATTGAAAAGGCGTCATGAAAGATAAACTAACGATGACAAAACAAAGACATAACGACCAAGAGAAACGCTGGACACAAGAGCAACTGGCGAGCCAGAAGTCGTGCCAATCTTCTCGCGGTCACTACTTCATTGTACTTTTTTTTTAATAGTGAAAATGACGAGATGAACCGCGGTAGCTCAGGCCGCAACTGCACAAGCTTGAAACACAAGTTGAATCATGTCAGTGAGAACATCGATGCTTTGAAATTCACCATCGTGGCAGTTTACGTGGCAGTTGAGCGCTGTCCTTATGTGCCTTCTCGTGTCCGCGTGCCCTTTCGCGCTGCATCAAAGCCGTTCAAATAATTAACCAACATGTCCGCATTGCATCCCTTGTCCGCAGTTTACGCGACTTCGCTCTGTCTTCTTTGTTGTTTTTCTTTTAATGGAGTCGCGCTACTAAATGTCTTTACTTACAATTTAGGAAACAACGGGAATTTTAAGGGCTCGTTTTTCTTTGCTAGACTCAACATTAATTAGAACTAACAGACAAGAAAGCCAAGGAAAGTATAGGGAATGTCATTTGTAGTATTTAGAATATAAATGTGAAGAAAGTAAAGTGGACGAAACGATAACTTGCCGCCAACAGGCACCAAACTTGCGACCTTCGAATAACGCGTCCGATGCTCTACCACTGAGCTACGGCGGCGGTCATCCTCCCGTCCACTTTATGGGGTATATATGTGCATTTAAACCTAGCAGTGTTAGTCAGAGCCGCTAGTATCCATGACGGCGACTGTGGAACACTCTTTTTCTTCTTGCTGGCGTCACGAAGCACGTGACGCCAGCACGTGACGCCAGCAGCGTTCCTTGGCTTTCTTGCCTGTTAGTTCTAATTAATGTTGTGTCTACTTACAATTTGTAATTCATTAATTCATCAGTAGTGCTTTCGGGGGACGAGCAGGTTAACGAAATACTGTGAATGGCGTTATTGTGTATATGTGTATGTGTGAGTATATGCGTATGATAAAATATTTCTACTTCGTAAGGAAATGCCAGCAGCACTAAAGAAAAGAGAAGAAACTGAGCCAGGAAAAAGAGACAGGAACAGGCAGGATGCTGGACTAACAACTGACTTTATTTCGATGAAGACGCGAACAACAAACCGAAATGAGCATGCGCAGCAACAACCGTGAATCAAAAACAGGCAACCTATCACCTATCACTGTCAAGAAATCGGACCTCCTTGTCATTCAAAAACACAGATGGCGCACTCACACACTTATCAGGACCAAGTTTGTGAATCTGAAACGCTTCAATAATTTCACGTTCTTTCTGTGTTTTAGCTCTCCCAGTCACCGAAACGTTGCTGAATAGAGGGGCGCAACCGCACACTTTGCAGTGAATCGGTAGATTTCCACCCGCGCCCGTAGGAAGTAAATTTGCGTGCTCACGCATTCTGTCATTCACACACCTACCCGATTCACACACCTACCCAATATATTCTTTGCCACAGGTCAGGGGAATACTGTAGACAATAGAATACTGTGAAATTATTGAAGCGTTTCAGATTCACAAACTTGGTCCTGATAAGTGTGTGAGTGCGCCATCTGTGTTTTTGAATGACAAGGAGGTCCGATTTCTTGACAGTGATAGGGGATAGGTTGCCTGTTTTTGATTCACGGTTGTTGCTGCGCATGCTCATTTCGGTTTGTTGTTCGCGTCTTCATCGAAATAAAGTCAGTTGTTAGTCCAGCATCCTACCTGTTCCTGTCTCTTTTTCCTGGCTCAGTTTCTTCTCTTTTCTTTAGTGCTGCTGGCATTTCCTTACGAAGAACTATGTACCAACTTGCCCAACAAGCCACCCTAATGAAAATATTTCTAAACCTGCCACTTGATCAGTGAACATATAAGGACCACGATAAGAGCACCTACCCATTATCATTTCTTACTTCTCTAACCTGAACAACCTCGTGCAAGAATGAGCTTGTAGTCCAAGCTTCGATAACACTACAACGACAATATTAGTTTGCGACGAAACGCCCTGCCCACGCTTTAGACCAACGACGGAGTAGGGAGCATACATACGTATGGCACAGCCACCGTCAGTAAAAAGCAGCTTATAGGGATATAAAAGGATACGAGAGAGACGGTTCTCAAATGATGTTGAATAAGAAAGACACGCAATTTCACAGCGTAACTCAGAGTTCCGGAGCGAGAACTTCAAGTTGCACAGCCCTTTGAGGAAACGAACAGATGAGTCCAAGGCGGCTGTTTCGAACGAATGACAGTATAGGCAGAGGAAGCTGGTCCTTTACAATGCAACGGAAATTTAAAATTATGTGCCATTTCCTTTTACACCAGTGTTTGACGCAGAGCTCTTCAAAGCTAACGCCTGTCGGCACATATTTCACGAAAAGGAAAGCGTTCTTATCGTAAAAATTTCAAACACATATATATTTGCAGACGTATTCCGTACAGAGAAGAATGGGGAAATATTTATGCCTATGCCAGCCTGTTATAGATGGGTGTTCGGCGTTGCCGCTTTTATTATTCCGATTGCAGTGCTTGTGAGATTTTATCAATGTATGTACGTACAATGTAATTTTGCTGTCAGAAATTCTTCCACTTCGCATTTATATCGAATTTCAAGCCTTAAACGTCGACCTTCTTATGTGCCCAAAATACATATCAACAAGAACGCTGTCTAGCTATTAATAGATCGAGACTGCACAACCATGATTTTATTATTACATTGTTGAAGGACCGTGGTCAGTGAGTCACCTGCAAAAAAAGGCGAACATCATAAAGCGCTATGTAGCGGACTGCGGTTTAGAGAAGTGCTGGTGAAAAACGAGATTTTATAGCGATGTGTGCTGAACTTTAACGTACCGTACTGTGGACTGAGATTGAGTAAAGATGCGTCCTACATTGGACTTCCATCAATGTAAGTACGTGAAAGACTCGTTCATCGAAGCTCTAAAAAAATTGATTGCTACATTCTTGCAGCTGCGTGGAAAGAAATAAGACGTCGATTGAATGTTCCGCCGTGTACAACCATAATCAATATATGCTATTGAATAATTAACTCTATAAAACAAAGAGAAGCGCATTAGTTCAGGTATTATCTACCTCAATCTCTTCACAGCAAACCATATATAGCTAACCAGGACAGCAAATTAACCCAACGTTAAGCTTGACTCACGAATTAATACATAGGAGCTTGGCAGGTTGTGGTCAAACAGACGCCCCAACTCGCGACTTGCTGAGCGCTGCGCAAACGAGGTGACGCTGAGACGTGCCGAGCATCGAAAGCG
This sequence comes from Rhipicephalus sanguineus, assembly GCF_013339695.2. NCBI lineage: Eukaryota > Metazoa > Arthropoda > Arachnida > Ixodida > Ixodidae > Rhipicephalus > Rhipicephalus sanguineus. The sequence goes on along the minus strand of NC_051181.1, from coordinate 158,769,073 downwards.
CCAAAGGAGAACTTGTGGCCCGCCACGCCACGTGACTCACTCATCTATAGGCTGCACCTGCTTGTTCTGCTTCAGGCCGAGTTCCGAATACGGAACACAGATGAACGTGATGCGGTTCGTTAACGCCTTTCGGTTAACCAGGTGTAAGGTACAACAAACTATAGGTGATGAAAGCGTCAGTTGCTGCATTCACTTTTTGGTTCGTCGTTCGCCAACCTCGGTGATCAGTACTTCCAACTTATCCTCCATGCAATATAACGACCGCCTTTGCCTTCCGGAAGGTCAGAATGCTTCAGTAACGGCGTAGGAGTTGAATAATAAAAAAGAAAACCTCGAACCAGTACTAACCATCTTAGGGGAGGTCAGTACAGCCTCACCCTAGAGCTCAGACCCGGACTTGGGTTTCGAAAATAAAAGTTTTTTTTTCTCTCTCTCTCGAAGCAGTACGCTGTCGTGCGCTTCTTTGGTTCGCTCGCGAGCACGATCCTGGCCACGGCGGCCATGTATCGTTGCTGGTGCTGCAAGAACGCCGCTCGAGGGCTTCGATATGGGCGCACGTTCAAGAACCCCAAGTGGTCAATGGATGGATGGATGCTATGAGCGTCCCCTTTAAAACGGGGCATGTCTGCCACCAGGCTCGAAGAAAAAAAAAAAGCTTCCTTGTTTTATGTTGGCCTAATACCTTATCTACATTGATTAAATCTATGTTATTATACCAAAAAAATATAAATTCACGGTCCATCTCTCTGCCTCTTAAGGCAGAATGACCTTATTTTTCCCCCATTATTTATTTTTGTTCTTTATCTCTACTTTTCTGCCACCAATACTCTAACCGTCTCTTACTTATTTCTATCGCGGACGTGTGCAGCTTTCCATTGTTGTCCCTAAAACCCAAGGCTTCATGTAGACTCGTGCCCACACGTATACCTGGGTGAATATCGCCACATTCAATCAGTACATGTTCCATCGTTTCCTTAGTTCCCCCGCAGCATGTACATTGTTCTTCTTCGTTACTGAATCTCGCTTTATAACTACGCGTTCTAAGGCAGCCCGACCTTGCTTCAAACAGTAAAGCGCTTCCCCTTGAATTATCATAGAACCTTTCCCTCCTTATTTCGTTTTTTCCCTTTCGGTAGTTACTCAGAGCCGGCTTCTTTTCCATCGCTGCCATCCAATAAGTCCTCTCCGCCTCTCTGACCTTCCGCTTAATGCTCCTTGTTGCCATATCGCCCGCACTGCTAGCCGTATATTTACTGGTGAGCCTCCTAGTTCTTTTTCTCCACTGCGTGTCAACGCTTTTTCTATACAAATACCTGAAAACCTTCTTTGCCCATCTATTGTTCTTCATTTTCCTCAGCCTCTCTTCGAACCTCATTTTGCTCTGAGCTTCCCTCACTTCAAAGCCTGTCCATCCCATATCACCCTTTACAGCCTCATTTGTCGTCTTCCCGTGAGCGCCCAACGCGAGGCGGCCCACCGTCCCTTGATTTACATCCATTCCTGATTGTACCTCTGACTTCATGCACACTACTGAGTTCCCAAATGTAGGCCCCGGGACCATCACACCCTTCCACAGCCCTCGAAGCACCTCGTACCTATTGTATCCCCATAAAGCTCTGTGCTTCATAATTGCAGCATTACTCTTTCCCTTTGCTACCGATGCTTTCTCTTGTACCTCCATATATCTATCCCCCTCATTTACCCATACTCCGAGGTACTTGTACTCGCTTACCCTCGGTATTTTTTGGCCCTGTATAAAGACCGCATGGTCTTCGTGATCATTGAATACCATCAATCCACATTTTGTTGCACTAAATCCTAGTCCTAGAGCCTCACATTCCCTTCCGCATATATCTGCCAGTCGCTGTATATCATCTTGACTGTCCGCAAATAAGACAATATAATCAGCATAAAATAGACCTGGAAGCTTCTGCTCAACCATCGTGCCGACCTGCTTGTGTGACAAATTAAATCCAATGTTGCTACCTTCTAGCGCTTTTTCCATCCTCACCATGTACAGCATGAATAACAGCGGGGACAAAGGACATCCCTGTCTCAGCCCCTTGCTAATTTCAACGCTGTCCTTACTACTTATTCCTTCCCATTCTATACAAACTGTATTTTCTCGGTATATTTCCCTCAAAAGCTTTATACAGTCGTCACCTATGTCCACTTCTTTCAGTATATCCCACAAAATTTCCTGATTAACGTTGTCATACGCCCCGGTAATATCTAGATAAGCTACGTATAAGGGCCTGTTTTCTATTTTCGATATTTCTATACACTGGGTAAGAACAAACAGATTATCGTCTAACCGCCTGTCAATTCGAAATCCATTCTGAAGTTCTCCCAAAATATCATTTTGTTCTACCCACGCTTCTATTTTTAATTTTACTGCCTGCATCGCCAACCTGTATAGCACCGATGTAATGGTTAGCGGTCTATACGAGCGAATGTTATCCTTTTCTCCCTTGCTTTTATAGATTAAGTTCATTCTACTTTTTCGCCAACTGTCTGGTATTTCCCTCTCCCGTAGGCACTTTTCCACGGCTTTCAGCAGTGCTTCTTTAGTTTTATGTCCGAGTTCGTTAATGAGGCTGACGGGAACCCCATCTAAGCCCGGAGTAGTGCGCTTAGGAATTTTTCCTTCGGCCTTCTTCCAATTGAAATTCTCTAGTACTACATCTTCGTCGGTTGCACTCCTTTGCGTACTTTTACTCACTGGGGGAATCCCCTGGGCGACCTTTTTAAACGAATCAGCTGTCAAACACAACCCAGGGTGCACTCCCTGCGGAGAACCTGATAATCACATCGTAGCTTTGGCACGTAAAACCTACATTATGAATTAATAATTAATTCTTTCCGACGAGCAGCGTAATACGGCTAGGTTACTTCGATAAATTTTCGACTGTCATGGTGCCGATGTAGTAGGACAACTGAAATTGAAAACCTGGTACGGCGCCCTCACGTCTGCCACGTGGAGTTTAGCCAGCCTCGGGAAAACCCCGTAGCGCCGGGGAAGCTACACAGTAATATCAGGAAATGCTGACTATGTTTAGCCCAGCTTGATCGATACCTGATGGACGGACGCGTTTGCTACGCCAACGACGAACACTATAGCTGAATCGACGAGCGGGCGGAGCTCAATCATGACTCCGTTGTGAGATGAATTGCCCGCACGTTGATCCTGTTCTTATAATCAAAAAGAAGCGGTAAAGCCTCGCGCGATTTTCTCTTCGAAAGTGACTTTATTGATTATTCGATGAATAGTGTTCCTTAGCACACGGTAACGTCACGATCACTTTCTTCTGTTATTCAGATTTTGTATGCTTTGATCTGTTTTTCTTTGTCTGTACTTAATATCAGGATAATCTTTCCGTGTCAGCGACACACATGTTTTGTATGTGTACCTGAATAAAGTCAGCGTATACGCATTTAGTGTGAACTAATAATTGAACTATTTCGGCTCATACTATATAGTACTCGTCTCAGTTCATACGCGAAAACTGTTTCACGCATGGTCTGAAGCTATCTGACGCTTAATGTCAAGTTCATCGTATGCAAAGTGCGCGTTCATTTTGATTTCAGAAATTGTGAAAGGTAATAACTTCAATTTTTAAATGCGAATAGCATTCTTGAGAGAGGGAGAAATGCGTTAATGAAATGCTGGAGATGCTAGCCTGGCTATTCGCATGACATGCTACTCCAGGTTCTGGGTGATGATTACGAGATAATCATCATCCATTCTTGGTATTATCAGAGAAGTTTCCTTGCGTCTAACCAGACAAACGGGCCGATCCCGACATAGCGCACAAAAAAAAAAAAATATGTGTGGGAAGCTTCTGTGGGTGCGTACGTCAGGTATGTACCGACGGGTATGTGGCGTTCTCCAGTGAAATGAGCGAGAAGAAGGGGAATCGCTAGGGAGGCGCGTTTTTGTTAGACACAACCGTGCGAAGGCAACACATAATCAAGTCAAACAAAGCACAACGGCCTCTTTGACGCCAACATAATTCATTGGGCGCAGTCACCAATAGGCATGCGAGGACTTCACGGTTGCACACCTAATGGCGAAGCGTGTGCAGCGTGATGCGGGAGAACTGCAGTCCGGATGCTGCGTCATGCACCTGATATGCATATCACGTTTCGGCTATTCGGTTACTTGAACTTACACTTCTAGTAAATGAGTTCTGCCCGATTTCTTTTTTCATCATTATTGTTGTTTGCTTCAGGTGTTCGGTCTCTGTAGGTGCTGAGATATGCTCAAGAACAGACAATGCCTTCTTGGCTGGGAGGAGGAGAAAAGGAATGAGAGGCAGAGAGGTCAATCAGACGCGCGTCCGGTTTGCTACCCTACACTGGGGGAAATGAATTAAGGAATAAAAAAAAAGAAAGAAAGAGGAGGAAGGTGCCATCAGGGTAGAATACGTGTCACTGCTCATTACACGCCTGCAATCGATCACTAAATCATCTGGTCGATTTTAGAAACTGTACCAATGCGCGCGTCGCTTTGCTGACTTTCGAAGCATTGTCCGAGCGAGCTGTTATAGAGTGTGGGGTAAGGTTGGCACGGCCACGGTGGTTGCGCCTGTCCATGAAGACCCCGCAATAAAAGCTACTTTTTCTTTCAGGGGCTTTACGCATGCAGCGCGCAGATTTTCCTTCCAGACAGCGGGAGGACGGCAGACATAGTCACTATTTTCTACGAGGAAAGAGGTGGCTCCCCGATAAGATGCCGCAGCGTTGAGTGGCCTTCAGTGCAGCCAGAACGATTCCCGCCGCGAATAAAAGGAAGTAATGAAGTTGAAGTATGAGGAAGACGGTTTGATATTTGCCAGAACATTTGGGGTCGTTCACCGCTCGCCCTCCAACACGAAGCGCGAACCACGAGGCTGAGAAAGGCTTGCTGCTTGACGCGACAGAGAGGCGAGAGCCCATGGAAGTCATACGCAGGAAAAGGGGCCAACTTTGTGAGCGTCAGCGGAAAAGGTGGGTTGCCACAGCATAGTTAAAAACGGAGACGTGTTTAACTGTCACATTAAATCTTGTTTCTAGACTAGATGGCGACACTTGATACATATTAGCCAAATAAAAACAACGACAGACACACAGCAGGCGGAAAGATGAGGCAACTTCAAAGCGTCAGAAATGTTTGGCAAAACTCTTTAGGGCATACGAATGGGTGTACTGGTGCAGGCCCATTATAAAATTTCAGCTCACATAATTGACACAAGGAAAGGAGACGAGACAAAACTTTGCCCCACAATCCTCAAGCACTTGCTTAACCATCATGTGTCTTCAAGTTGGTGTGGTACCGGCTGTTTAGAAGGAAGAGCTGGCACCAGAAATATGCGTTAGATGTAGATAAGTCCTGTCGACGACAGTCGATTTTCTCAGCTGTAATTAGGTTTCTGTCCTATTTCAGCTTAAAACAAGCGGATGCTTCACGAGAAATCATTAACATTGCAAAGAAAACAAGTTTTGAATAAAATGAAACACGTTTATACGACGTAATTGCAAAAGTAAGCGGAGGCCGATGACATCGGAGGTAATCAGAACGCCTCGGTTGCAGAAAGAAAAGGAAAATGCCGGTTACTTCGACAAAAACGCAGCGCACGCGGAGAATGGGGCAGTATGCATACTTCGCACGTTATTGTTCTGTCACAAACGCACGCGTTCAAAATGAAGCCGTCCTGTCAACTCAAAGATATGACAACGTGTCAACTAAATATTTCTTAAGCACACTTCAAACACCACGTGGAAGATATTTCTCAATGATGGAGACAATGTGTTGTCTGCACTCGACGTGAGACTTGTACGAGACGATGTCTCTACTGAATGAGACCACGCACGCGAAAGAAAATAGTGGGGGAGGACGTTTAATGAATTCCCAATGCGCTAAGATTGCGAAGACCCAATTTTGCGGGTCCCGAGAAACTACGAGGAAAGAAACGCATGCAGACGTTAACGCACAGCCTTATTGCTTGCGCAAAAACTGGAACTCGCGTCACAGCCTGGAAAAATATTACGGTACACCTGCCTCAGAGTTTACGGTCAGCGAACTTTTTATTAGCGGCGTAGTGTGTGCTCTAGCAGCCCGAATTATTTAATTTCACGCTATTTGACTTAGCACAAAGCTCTGACTTTCAAAGTTTGTTCCTTCGTCTCTCATTTCTATCTGCAAAGAGCTCTTAGACTCAAGCCGAATAAAGCACGATGGGACGACCATACTATAGCTGCTTTGAGCTTAGACAGAAAGGGGAATCACGCATAGAGAGGTCCTAATGCACTGTCTTGTAAAAAAACCTGTCGTGGAGAAAAAAATCGTAATTTTTTTAATATTCCCCTTTTTTCTAGCACCAGAAGTGGGCTTCTTTATTCTCCATCACAAAATATGATTCGGCTGCAGAGGGCATACTTCAATCACAAGATATCGCGCTAAGTAAGTGAGCTCCAGACTGATTTTTCATTCAATGCTTTATGCATGCGCACATGATTAGGCACGTACTCTCCGTGTAAGGTGCCCCCTGGTCGCGTCCATTAGGGCGACGCGATCGAACACAAAGAGCGCTGCTTCTCAGCAAACGAACTGGCATGCGAGTTCACTTTTTAAATTCTACTGATGATCACGCTCTGTTGTCGATACAAAACGTAATCAAAGTTCCACTAACTATTATAGATACGTGTATAATGTCTATGGGCGCCTTTGTGTTTACCTCATCTGTACACCATACTGTTCCTGCAATCGCAATGACGAAAAGAGTTAAGAGCAGCTTCCCTTGCGTGGGCAAACCGTACCGTATCGGTATCTTTGCGCAGCTAATATCTCCAGGTACGAGCATAAATAGTTGCCACCATGATAAAGCATTACAAGGCCTACATGAAAGACACCGCGGTGGTCAAATGCAACAGGTACTAATGATGGCTTCATTCGCACCTCTACAGAAAGAGTAATATTTCGTGAACTCGTCAGTAACATGTTTTCTTGCCCGCCTCGCAGATGTGGTTGTTCATTTTTTCTCCTCCTGTCGCACGAGCGCGCAGGGCGGCCGCGGCTCATGGGGTCCTGAACTGAGGACTCCACCCATTCGAAGGGATAGTTTAACAGCCCTGCAGTTTTTCTTTATGTTAATAAGTGTTTTCACACACTCCGCATTGGCAGTATAATGGTAATTCCAGACACACTTATGAAATCAGAGAAGTCAAAGAATCCGGCACTACTCAAAGGACTCGACATAACCTCAATGCTTGTTAAAAACAAAAATTGCTCTCCCAGTCCTGGGAAACTACGCCTGGGTTTCTGACGTATCGGTGGGATGAGAACTTAGGATTATTCTGCTTTCACACGATGAAAAAACACGTTGAACAACACGCAGCATTTTTCCATGTCGCGTGCCACACAAGCGCAATAAATATTCACACTCACGTATGCAGTGTGCTCCTATATCTTACATGCCATTCAAGTGTGATTTCCTCGTTTTGCAACGCGTTCGAACCGCGCCATATCAAACTCAGAGGGGCTAAAGAAATCGCTCGAATTCAGTCCTTACTGTGCGTACTAATAATTACGCATGTCTGATCGCCCTCTGTGACCGCAATACCTGTGCTACCATATTTCTTTGGCGACCCACAGAACGAGGACGCGCACCACGGCTCGGCAAGCTCACTCATGAGTCGACTCACTCAGACTGACATCTGACCTTGAATCTGAGTCTGGGTGAGTAATATTTTGGTGAGATCGAGCTCGAGTGAGTCCGGTTGAGAAAAAAGCTTAGTGAGTCTGAGTCCGAGCGAGTGAGTGAGTGAGTGAATAACTTTAATAAGTTCCTGCAGGTTTCCGGGCTGGGTTCCCGCCTAGGAGTCGGCCGAGAGACCGTGTCTCTCAGCAGCTTCCTTGGCCTGCTGGATCGCCCATAGTTGATTGTCTAGTCCTGAGCTGAGCAGCGCGGCCCGCCAACGCACCCGAAGGAACTCATTGGAGGCCGCGTCCCTAGTTTTGCGAATTAGTGCTGGACACTCCCAGAGAATATGCGCTAGTGTTGCCATATTGGTGCAATACTTGCATGAGTTGTTTGTATACAAATCAGGTTAAATGTGCTTCATAATTACGGGATTAGTGTAGGTGCCTGTTTGTAATTGCCGCCATTGAACGGACTGGGCCCGGCTAAGTTTGGGGTGGGGCGGGGGGTATTCCCGTCGAGCGAGTCCAGCTGAGGAAACTTTTGGTGAGTCTGAGTGAGCCCTAAGCGCCAAATATATTTATCAAGTGAGTCTGAATAAGCGCCACTTTTTTTTTTTTTTGCCTACCTATGACGCGCTCAGAACTGGACCGAATACATACTTGGAAAACCAGCGCGAAAACGACGGTCGTTTTCGTCTCCGTCGTTTTCGTGCTGGTTTTCCAAGTATGCATCGATTCCAATCCGCCCCCCTTTCTACCTGACTGGACCGTAGTGGTGTCTACTGCCGCAGAATTCATTTTGTCGATTCCGCGTAAAAAATATCCTTGGAAAACAAAACTCAGCAGCGTGCTTAAAAGCCATTCTCTTACAGACGATATTAAAGCATTGAAATGTGTGTAGTCGAGAGATTTAGGGCAGTAAATTGAGCTGTCTCTCGACCAGCTATGAAAAAAAAAACAATCTATAACTCAGGAAAAAATCTATTTTGTCCCGGTATTAAGCACTAAAGGTGTACCAAATAAGGCGACATGCTGTTAGAACTGATGGAACAAGAACTTGTAGGAGGCGAGTAGATTGCAGCACGAAGTGAATTAATTGACACGAAGACGAAGCATAGGGACACTGAACGTGGCATATCAATTCTTTGGAAGCCGTCAATGTGGACGCCAGGTTTCACGTAGCACGAAATACGAACGAAACTGATACGAAGAACACTCGCGCGGATTTCCTTTGTCGCTTCGTACTATCAAACGATGTGGAGGACAACTTTTCCGCCTTCGTTATGTGTTATGTCCGATGTTGTCGTCGGGCCCATAGACGTACGCGTGGGTCGCGGTAGTCTCAAAAAGCGTAGACAGCCTCGAACGGTTAAAAACAGGTTTATTCTTACTCGTATTGAGGCGGCAGCCGAACTGCCGGGAGAAACGATCTCGGTGGCTCGTTTGAGCCGAGCGGGGAAGGGGAGGAGTCAACATCTAGAAGTAGTTTCAGCATCCGGTCCTCCGCAGGGCTCGCTCGTGACACAGGGAGTGCTTGGAACACAACATCTTAGATTGTCGCTTGGAAGCGATCTGGGGGCCGCCGTGGGCGCGTGGACGCTCTGGACGCACTAGGAGAGAAGCCTCCGCTCGCTGGGTGTCGTCTCTCTTGTGTTCAGGGCCGGCGGGCGGCGGCGCCGATTCATCTGGTGCGAGATGCCAGGCTAAGTGGGACGAAGCTTCCGTCGAGGTGGCTGCTTGAATGGGAGGTTCCCTTGGCAAATTACCTGAACGACGTAGCTGATTAAGGTGGCGGCGTGTGGCCTTTCCGCCGATGTCGACGAGCCATGACCGCAAACCTATGCGTTTGAGTGCCGTCGCTTCAACCCATCCGGGCTTTCTGTGGAACTGGCGGGCGTATATGCGCTGTCCATTTCAATTCTTCTGCTACGCGGGAGCTTTTCTTCCTCCGACGGTGTTTTCGCTGAGGGCTCCGGGACAATTGCTGTCAGCTGGGTTCTCATTTCTCGTCCGAACATCAATTTCGCTGGCGTTTGATCAGTGGTGCTTTGAACAGTGTTTTGCTGTCTGAAGAGAAAGCGCGCGATGCGGCGTTGCATTGTCCAGTCTGATCTTTAGCAAGGGCGCGTTTTAGCTCAGCCACGTAGCGCTCGGCTTGTCCGTTCGTCGCCGGGTGGTACTGATGTAACAGACGAGACGCCGTTGTCGCTGTAGAACTGAGAATCTCCGTGGACACAAACGGAGTGCCGTTGTCCGAGACCACCTTGCGCGGTAGACCGAACGTTGCAAACAACGACCGCAGAGTGTCGATAACTGCTGCCGATGTCGTTGTAGCCATTTGTTTTACCTCAAGCCACTTGGTGTATGCGTCTACACCACCAAATGAGCATCCTTCGATAGGTCCAGCAAAATCAATGTGCAGGGTGTGCCAAGGCGCGTCTGGTCTTTCCATTCAGGAATAGGGGCTCTTGGCGGACTTCTGTGGTTGCATTGGCAAGGCTGGCAATCTTTAACTGTCGATTCTATATCACCGTCGATACCAGGCCACCACATATAACTTCTGGCACACTTTTTCATGGCAACAATGCCTCGATGACCTGCGTGGGCAAGCGACATGGCCTGTTCGCGAAGGGCCGACGGAATTACAACTTTTGATCCCAAGGTGACGCAACCGCGATGACTGCTCAACTACGCAGCTCGCTTGCGGTAAGCGTTGAAGTGTTCACCCTTTAGCTTGTGCACGTTGCCTTCTGTATAGCTGCGTAGACTTCCTTCAAGACAGTGCACTCCTGCGTTGAGCCGCTACTGTGTCAGCCGTTAGCGGAGGGTTCGGCAGCGCCTCGAACATGAGTATATCACCCGGCGGGGGTGGTTCATCTATTGTGGTGTCTAGCGGCAGGCGGCTTAGTGCGTCGGCGTTCTGGTGTTTCTTCCCAGTGCGATGTACGAGTTCGTAATCGTACGACGACATCTTGATGCACCATCGTGTCATTCGCGGCGACAAAGTCTGTGGCACTGGCTTCTGGGGACCATAATACCCAATAAGGCCGGTGATCTGTTATGAAGTCACTTTTCTGCCCGTGATGTACTGCCGAAAGTGATCTGCTGCGTAGACGATGGCAAGTCCCTCTTTATCTAGCTGGGAATAATTCCTCTCTGCCTGCGATAGGGTGCGCGATGCGAAAGCGATCGGGGCTTCCCGTCCTGGGGGGCGATCGGAGATCTCTGTTCTGCGCCGTTCGTTCGCGTTCGTTCTGATGATCGCACGCGATTGGCTGAAGGCGGACAACTCACGCCACTCTAAGGGGCGTGGCCATTTCTTTTTTTCCTTGATGTTTTCTTTTTTGGTGACGTCATGCCGCGTCATAACGAGCATGTCGTCTGCTAAAAGTGAACGGAGAGCGCGCCCGTTCGCTCGCGTTCTCTCGCGCGAACAATGGCGTCGCACGGCGTGTATTTGAGTGATGCGGCGGTTGCGGCTGCCGCAACAGCTGATCTTGAGAAAATGGCGCTTGCAACGGTGCTTCCCTGCTACGTTGGCGTTTCTCGAAGCAGATGCAGAATGGTAGGAGGTGCGAAATGCGTTTGAAGAGATGAGCGAGTGTGAATTACAGCGTCGCTTTCGTTTCTCGAAACGTGCTGTACGTTGGTTGTGCGACGAACTCGACCCCGTCATCGGGTGCCAACGAACCAGTGGGATTTAAAGAGAGCGGAAGGGTGCGCGCTGAGACTTTTTTGCGATCGGATGCTTCCAGCGAGCTGTCGGCAGCGAGGAATTCATCGGCCTGTCGCAGTCGTCCGTCAGGAACACGCCATTACTGTCGTTCGCGGGCAAAAACGGTGGGTGGCCTTTTCCGGAGACCACAGACGCGAAGAGCGAACAAAGGCGGCGTTCGCGCGGCTCGGGCGGATTCCCGTTGTGGTCGGGTGCGTGGATGGTACGCTCATCGCAATCCCGAAGCCCCATGGCCTGAGCTCCGCGGACACGACGCATTACATGTCGGGGAAGGGACTCTACGCATTCAACACCACGATCGTGAGTATTATTCATGCATTGTATGCGTAGCGAATTGTTTCATTTATATCGCTTAAACTTTCCGCTTTACTGAGGCTGTTGCAACTGAGTATAAGTGGGAGCGGTATTTTCGATCTATCCAGAACGGGAATTGGTTCGTTTCAGGGCACTTCGCTTAGGATAAGCGATGGAATCATGTGACGCGGAGTACACTTTTGGTCAGCGGCCTGCACAGTGCATAATATTACCGTTGCTCGTTCGCCATGTGTACCCGAAGCTTGATTCTCGATTTGTATTTGTTGAGATTAGCGCTCCCAGAATGTGCCGTAGTATGTCCTTATTGTTCATTGTCGTGATGGACGTTACATCGATCAATACATGGATGGATGAATAAACTTTATTTCGGTCCCTCGGAACGCGCCCTAGCATGTACATTAAATACGCATTGTTTCATAACCCTTTTTTCAGTCGAAGTTTTTCGTGTTGTAGATATTTTGTGATACATTGCCTTAAACATACAGCAGTAATTGGTAAAAGGCTTTGGTGGCTGAAAGATGGGTTGTTCCAAGCAGTAAACATGCAGACTACCCTTTGACACTGCATTGTCCGCGTGTTAGAACTTATGGTACAAGTCCTACCTTGTCGATGATTTGTTCATGGCTATGGTTCAACAGTCAGTAACAGTGCAGACAGATGTAGTTACATTAACATAATACCCAACATTGTACCCAAGGTCTTTTATGGGTACAATTTTGACTGAATTGAATTCTGCAGACATGTGATGCCGACCTCTGGATCAGTCCATGTTTCCTGGGTCATGTCATGACTCGTGGGTATGGCGGGGAGCCCTCTCCGTCAGCACCTGAAAGCAAAACTTCGGCTTGCTTGGTAAGTGCTGTCATGCTTGCCACATTCAAGACGTATCACTACAGCTGTCATGCCGCCCTCGTGCAGGAGACTCCAGCTGTACATTAAGACCGTGGCTCCTGACACCAGTGCCCGACGACCAGCTCGTGGCACCCCTGATAACCACTACAACAAGGCCCACACCGCCTTGCGCAATATTGTGGGAGTGGTGCATCGCTGTAAGCTTGCAGAGCTGCACAACATCATCGCTGCTTGTGCAGCTCTGCACGACATTGCGTTGGCGGCACATGAGCCTGTTCTCGAAGGGGACGATGACGACCCACCGACGATGCTGAGCTGCTGCCAGCAGCAGCTGAGCTACCACCACCACCACCACAACGGAGCCAGCAGCAGCGCAACCGTGTAGTGAACCTGTTTCGAGAACCACAGGGCCTGCATGCTTGAGCACCTGCGCAGAGTACGCCGCCGCCTGCAACGACCTCAGCAGCATTGTGTGGTGCGTGTTTGTTTTTTTCATTGTGTTTGTCACTGGCATGAACAAAAGGCAGTTTTTTTTACTACACTTCAAATGTTTGCTACACATATCAACGAAACAGCGTTCCTATCAATGAATAACCCCCTTGAATAGGTTGGCAAAAAAATGTGAAGTTCACCCTGACTCACTCGTGAAATATATTTGCTCTTGGGGCTCACTCGAACTCAGACTCACCAAAATTTTCCTCAGGCGGATTCACTCGGACTCAGGCTCACTAAAATGTTTTCACCCGGACTCAAACTCACCAAAGTATTACTCACCTGGACTCACAGCTCGATCTGAATCTGAGTGAATCGACTCATGAGTGAGTTTGCCGACCTATGCCCCTTGTCACACAATGCCATGCTGATGAAATACTTCGACCAGGTTGTAAAATATGGTGCTTCACATTAAGCACAAGTGAGAGCTCACCTGTGAATGGCACATGGTGCCATTCGGAGCCAAAGTGGTAACCTGAAAAGGCTGTTGAATCAGCACAGCAACATGCGCTAGTTAGTGCAACAAGGATGTGCTTTTAAATGAGGTGAACAACAAGGGTGGTAAGAAGTGAAATTTATTACAAGTATCGCGAGCAATGCACATAAAAAGCAAAGTAAATAAATATCCCTTAAATTTAATGCCAAGGAAAGAACATAAAAGTAGCGTCCTTTTAAATATACAAATGAATTGTTACAATGCCTGCTGCTCCTCTGCATCATCATACGCGTCTCGCAGCACAGAAGTCATTGTAGTACATGAAACAAGGCACAGTCGAACCGGTACTAATCAACTCGCTAAGAAAATGCAAGTTGTTGGTTGCTGATATTTCTTCCTCTATATTA
>NC_051181.1:158696906-158755054 GCF_013339695.2 Rhipicephalus sanguineus | reverse complement strand
GTCACAGATCGGTCAACGTTCACGTGCTCTGGAGGGATCACAGGTGCCTTCACTGCCACGGCGGCCATGCGGCGCGTGAGCTCCTCACGCAGGAAGCGGACCTGTACACGAAGGGAGGCAACCACGCGGGCTTGTTGTTCAACACCGCGGGAATGATCCTTACGCAGGCGCTCGTTTTCTTCGCGTAGCTGAGATACCTCGTCGCTGAGGAACTAGATTGCCTCCAACGAGTCGAGGAGGAGGCGGCACAGACCGGCGAGATCGCCACCCGGAGGGGCACACGTGGAGAGGGAACCGGTTTGAGAGCTCCAATGCTCTTCGCTGCCTGCCGCCGAGTTGTTTTCGCTAGGCTTATCAGAAGAACGGCTCAGATCACATAAATTGCAGCAAAATGAGCGCGATCCAGACTTCCGAAGTTGCAGCTCTTCATCAGGCCAGGTTACACACTTCGCATGAACACGTTTAGAGCAACTTTCACAGCGGAAAAACTGCTGCTTACCGAAAAACGCGAAGGATCAAGCATGCGTCCTGACTGGGAGCCATAGTGCGGGATTAAATAGGGTTGGATTTGTCACCATCGCTTAATAATAATAATAATAATAATAATAATAATAATAATAATAATAATAATAATAATAATATATATTACTTATTATATTATTATATTATATTATTATTATTATTATTATTATATTATTTATTATTATTATGAGAAGAAGAAGAACAACAACAAGAAGATCTCCAGCAGTTCCTGCAGCTGAGAAAGTGATCTCGTGGCAGTCTCTGAACCACAGTTAAGTCGCTTCAGTATAAATAAAGACTATGCATAGCCAAAGGATGCATATGGACTAAAGTTCGACGCTCATTTTTCAGTCTATTTATCAATAAATAACGCATGACGGTGACAGAACGAACGTCAAGGCAGGGGGTTGATGGTTGGGCACTGAACTAAATACGCGCAGAAAAGAACACCGTTTCAAAAACTGCTGCAGGACATGCACTAAGTTTCCTCAATCATAATATAGGCAGGCAGAATTGAGTGGAACAGAAGTTGTGCCATTGCACATGCATGCGTATTTAAAAAAAAACGCCAGGCCTGCGCTGAAACCGCAGCACAGTCACAGCGAAAGCTGGAAGAGCGGCGTTTCTAGAGCCCGTTAAGCTCTCTTGGGGCTACAATACAAGTACACTAGAAAGGTACCCACTACGCCATAAATCACAATTTTTGTGAAGTTGGGAAGCACCTACTAAGTTATTATTCGTCATTCTGCGGAGAAGCGAGGCACCAGCTACACGTCTGTAAGGCATTATGTGCACTTTGTTGACGCGACGACTGATGACGATGAAGAATTGTGGCTCAGCCCTTTGTAATGGGTTGGAATCTTAAACGGCCCACCAGTTATGTAATTTGCATTGGGTGACGCCCGGTCGCAATTTCCCTCTCCCGTCATGCTGTTATAACATACGTTGACGTGGAGAGACACGGGGGGCGAAGAACCATTACTGAGACCCCGAGGACAATGGATCATGCGCTATGGCTTCCTTGGCAACCCAATACAAGTGCACTTGCGAGGAACCCACTACGCTATAAATCAGGTAATTTTACTGAGACCCCGAGGGAAGTGGATCATGCGCTTATGGGCTCCTTGGCAACCCGATACAACTGCACTTGCGGAGGAACCTACTGCTATAAATCATTGTAATTTTTGAGAAGTAGGGCAGCAGGCACTGTGCCATTTTTCGTCATTCTACGGAGAGCGTGGTACCTGCTATACGCATGTAAGGCATTATGCGCACTTTTGTTGATACTGTACCTGATGACGATGAAGAATATGGCAGAGCCCTTTGTAATGGGTTGGAAGCATTCAAAAACCTACTCGTTGCGCCATTCGCATTGTGTGACGCCTGGTTACAGACTTCGCGTGTTGGCGACGCTTGGTGCTTATTTTACTCTTCTACAACGCTATATTGCATATGCTAATGTGGTTCCTTCCCGACATGAAGCCTGTATAGGACCTTTTTGCAAAGCAGTTTCAAGCACCGCATGGCTCAGAGGTTGAATACTGGGCTCCCACGCAGAGGGCCCAGGTTCGAACCTCGTTCCATCCTGGAATTTTTTCTTATTTCGTTTTTTTTCTTATTTCGAGCGATACTGGTTACGGACACCGGCGGCGGCGGCGGCGGCGGCGGCGGCGGCGGCGGACAACTACGGCGCCAAAAACGGCCGGTGAAATGATCTCATAACAGCTTTCGCTGTAAAACAAGTAATGTTTGCTTTTCTCGCGTGGTTCTTTAGGCAATACGTGGTCACTAAATGAGCACCGACTGTTGTGTTGATCATCTTTGTTTGAAAACACGAGCAACTTCCGCATATTAAGACTGTGCCAGACAGGCTACAGAGCATCCTTCAAGGAAAAGGTAAATAACTTCTGCATCTTCCCGGTACTTACGTACCGGGCAGAGACCTGGAGGCTTGCGAAAAGGGTTCAACCTAAATTGAGGACGAGGCAGCGACCCATGGGAATAGAAATGCTAGGTGTAACCTTACGCGAAAACAAGAGAACAGAGTGGGTCACGGAAGAAATGGATGTTCAGGACATCTTAGCCGAAAACAAGAAGAATAAATAGACATGGAGAAGGCACATGGCGCGAAGGCAAGACTACCGCTGGTCATTAAGAGTAACAGACTGGATTTGAAGACAAGGCAAGCAAGCGAGTGGTAGGCAGAAAGCAAGGCGATCAGATTAGGTTAAGATGTTTGCGTAGTTAAGGTGTCCGCAGCAAGCATAGGAAATGGTTTACTGGAGAAACAAGGGCGCAGTGGGCGTAGTCAGGCTGATGATGAAGTCATACAGGACGTAATATAATTTGACTGAGCTCGCCGGATAAGCGAGACGATGACGAATTCCGTCATGTCAAAGGCGGGTTAGACAGCAAATCCGAAGTGGTTGTTCCTTCCATATATGATTGGACAATAGACAGCTTTTTACCTGCAATTAGGTCACGTGCATGTGACCATATTATAATCCCGATACGTAAAGAAATATTCAATTGAGATTTATTGGTAGATTTTACGGGAAGTGGCTAATACTATCTTTTACCTCCAATTACCCTGGTTACTTCTAGTTACATTTAGTTACACTGATGCTCAACCGTAGACAATATCAATGCGCTGCTTGGAGCATTAACCCACATTAGCCAACATTTTAACTGTTTGCTTTTTTTTTTCATTCCACACATCACTGGTATCGAAGAATGTCCTGGTCTTTAGATGCTGTCTGAGCAATGTCCTATAAATAATGAACAACATGGTAATTCTTAATTATTAGTAACGCCACATTGACCTACATCAACGTACATGGTGGTAGTATAGCATAATAATCAGATACAAGTGCTTAGAATATAAAAAGTACCAGTGGAATACAAATATGGGAAATACATAATATCCAGCGAAAACTAACATTTTTATAAAACCCCAAAAAATGCAGTGAAAAAAGAACAGAACCTAAACAGCAATACATTAGAAATCACGTAGCCAAATTATCGAGTGCTGGCATTAAACGAGTAAGTACGGTTGCAGACAATACGCTTGAGACATACTGCACATCGCCAACGCACAGCCTAGCGAGCAGAAGCAGTCAAATTGGGCCCAGTGCCAACTAAAAGCGAACGCAACTCATGCGTCTTTCCACGTCTAGACTATAGTTTACTAGATTAGACACCATAGTCTAGACCATGCCTGACTGGAAGGGCCATCTGTTCTGCTGCTTAGGCGAACGGCGCAAGGACGACGCGGACGAAGTGGACGCGCACCTAGCACACTCACATAATTTTAACTGCGGAGCAGTTTAAAGGACCGCCCTGTCGTCGTCGCGCGTCCACCGTTAAGGCTCTGTTATACTCCGACTTCCGACGCGAGCGCGCGCGAGGACGTTGCGTTTCGTCACGCCGAGCCGGCGACGCTACGCCAAGCGCAAATCGGTCTCCGCTACAGTGCAGCCGGCCCCAACGCGCCGGTGCGATCGCACCTAGGGGAGCGCATGCGCAGTAAAGCGAAGAACGCCCGCACCGCCTGTCAGGAACCGATGAAACAGCCCGCGAAGCAGGTGTACATGCGAGTCTGGCGCGTCCGGCGCGAAATGCAGCAGGACCTATTCGGAGCCGAGCGACGCCCGAGCGCGCCAGCAGCCGTCGGCTGCGTCGGCGGTCAGCCGACGCCGCACTGTAAGGGCCCGCTCACGCTAGCGGCAAGCCTGCCGCAACGGCGCGGTGCCGCAGAACGTCCGCCGTCGCCGCACTCGCGAAAGCTGTCCAACTTGCACGGCAAACTTCGCCGGCGAGCCTCCGAAAAACATGGCCGCACTGCTAAAAGCGGTTGTCGTCCACCTCGAATCTATCAAGTGGCCGCCGTGCGCTCTGTAGCGTGTAAGCTCCGAACTAATACTTTCATTTGCTTTAGATTCATGTCCTTAAGCTTCGACAGCAATGTATTCGTCCCGATTCGGCCCCGTTTTTGAGAGCCGTAGTCAAATAATCGATGCTGTAGGCTTAGCGAGTCGAGAAGGGCGCTTCTGAATGTCGGAGGGACATAGATACGCGTTTGTTAGTTGTTTCTAACCCTCCATAGCTGGCGCCATTGACTCGCGCCAGCTTGGGACACTTTATTGGTTTTACGCGACGCTTTCTTTAATGCTGGACAGACTAAAACGCTTTATGACTGCTGAAACCAACGTTACTAGAATACTAGTAACGTTGGCTGAAACCATGCTTGGCAACGGCACGGGACGACATACGCACTTCTAGCGTGAATGAAAAGCGCAAAAAAAAAAGCAAGCAGCTCGAAGCGTCCCGCGGCAGACGCACATGACGCGGAAAGCCGAAAGCAGACGACGCGGCGCGCCGTAGTCATGGCAACCGCTCCTCCGTCGCTGATTGGCCACGTCGCTCGCGGCAGACGGAGGACGGCGAGAAAATGGGTCTCGGACCTATGGGGCGATCGGAGATCTCTGTTCTGCGCCGTTCGTTCGCGTTCGTTCTGATGATCGCACGCGATTGGCTGAAGCCGGACAACTCACGCCACTCTAAGGGGCGTGGCCATTTCTTTTTTTTCCTTGATGTTTTTTTTTTTTGGTGACGTCATGCCGCGTCATAACGAGCATGTCGTCTGCTAAAAGTGAACGGAGAGCGCGCCCGTTCGCTCGCGTTCTCTCGCGCGAACAATGGCGTCGCACGGCGTGTATTTGGCGGCGGTTGCGGCTGCCGCAACAGCTGATCTTGAGAAAATGGCGCTTGCAACGGTGCTTCCCTGCTACGTTGGCGTTTCTCGAAGCAGATGCAGAATGGTAGGAGGTGCGAAATGCGTTTGAAGAGATGAGCGAGTGTGAATTCCAGCGTCGCTTTCGTTTCTCGAAACGTGCTGTACGTTGGTTGTGCGACGAACTCGACCCCGTCATCGGGTGCCAACGAACCAGTGGGATTTAAACAGAGCGGAAGGTGTTGTGCGCGCTGAGATTTTTTTGCGATCGGATGCTTCCAGCGAGCTGTCGGCAGCGAGGAATTCATCGGCCTGTCGCAGTCGTCCGTCAGGAACACGCCATTACTGTCGTTCGCGGGCAAAAACGGTGGGTGGCCTTTCCGGAGACCACAGAATCGAAGAGCGAACAAAGGCGGCGTTCGCGCGGCTCGGGCGGATTCCCGTTGTGGTCGGGTGCGTGGATGGTACGCTCATCGCCATCCAGAAGTCCCATGGTCTGAGCTCCGCGGACACGACGCATTACATGTCGCGGAAGGGAGTCTACGCATTGAACACCATGATCGTGAGTATTATTCATGCATTGTATGCGTAGCGAATTGTTTCATTTATATCGCTTAAACTTTCCGCTTTACTAAGGCTGTTGCAACTGAGTATAGTGGGAGCGGTATTTTCGATCTATCCAGAACGGGAATTGGTTCGTTTCAGGGCACTTCGCTTAGGATAAGCAATGAAATCATGCGACGCGGAGTACATTTTGGTTCAGCGGCCTGCACAGTGCGTAATATTACCGTTGCTCGTTCGCCATGTGTACCCGAAGCTTGAGTCTCGATTTGTATTTGTTGAGATTAACGCTGCCAGAATGTGCCGTAGTATGTCCTTATTGTTCATTGTCGTGATGGACGTTACGTGGATCGATACATGGATGGATGAATAAACTTTATTTCGGTCCCTCGGAACGCGCCCTAGCATGTACATACATTAAATACGCATTGTTTCATAACCCTTTTTTCAGTCGCAAGTTTTTCGTGTTGTAGATATTTTGTGATACATTGCCTTAAACATACAGCAGTAATGTGGTTAAAAGGCTTTGGTGGCTGGAAGATGGGTTGTTCCAAGCAGTAAACATGCAGACTACCCTTTGACACTGCATTGTCCGCGTGTTAGAACTTATGGTACAAGTCCTACCTTGTCGATGATTTGTTCATAGCTATGGTTCAACAGTCAGTAACAGTGCAGACAGATGTAGTTACATTAACATAATACCCAACATTGTACCCAAGGTCTTTTATGGGTACAATTTTGACTGAATTGAATTCTGCAGACATGTGATGCCGACCTCTGGATGTCAGTCCATGTTTCCTGGGGTCATGTCATGACTCGTGGGTATGGCGGGGGAGCCCTCTCCGTCAGCACCTGAAAGCAAAACTTCGGCTTGCTTGGTAAGTGCTGTCAATGCTTGCCACATTCAAGACGTTATCACTACAGCTGTCATGCCGCCCTCGTGCAGGAGACTCCAGCTATACATTAGAACCGTGGCTCCTGACACCAGTGCCCGGACGACCAGCTCGTGGCACCCCTGATAACCACTACAACAAGGCCCACACCGCCTTGCGCAATGTTGTGGAGTGGTGCATCGCTGTAAGCTTGTGCAGAGCTGCACAAGCATCATCGCTGCTTGTGCAGCTCTGCACGACATTGCGTTGGCGGCACATGAGCCTGTTCTCGAAGGGGACGATGACGACACCGACGATGCTGAGCTGCTGCCAGCAGCAGCTGAGCTACCACCACCACCACCACAACGGGAGCCAGCAGCAGCGCAACCGTGTAGTGAACCTGTTTCGAGAACCACAGGGCCTGCATGCTTGAGCACCTGCGCAGAGTACGCCGCCGCCTGCAACGACCTCAGCAGCATTGTGTGGTGCGTGTTTGTTTTTGTTCATTGTGTTTGTCACTGGCATGAACAAAAGGCAGTTTTTTTTACTACACTTCAAATGTTTGCTACACATATCAACGAAACAGCGTTCTCCTATCAATGAATAACCCCCTTGAATAGGTTGGCAAAAAAATGTGAAGTTCACCCTGACTCACTCGTGAAATATATTTTGCTCTTGGGGCTCACTCGAACTCAGACTCACCAAAATTTTCCTCAGGCGGATTCACTCGGACTCAGCTAGGCTCACTAAAATGTTTTCACCCGGACTCAAACTCACCAAAGTATTACTCACCTGGACTCACAGCTCGATCTGAATCTGAGTGAATCGACTCATGAGTGAGTTTGCCGACCTATGCCCCTTGTCACACAATGCCATGCTGATGAAATACTTCGACCAGGTTGTAAAATGTGGTGCTTCACACTAAGCACAAGTGAGAGCTCACCTGTGAATGGCACATGGTGCCATTCGGAGCCAAAGTGGTAACCTGAAAAGGCTGTTGAATCAGCACAGCAACATGCGCTAGCTTTAGTGCAACAAGGATCGTGCTTTTAAATGAGGTGAACAACAAGGGTGGTGTAAGAAGTGAAATTTTATTACAAGTATCGCGAGCAATGCACATAAAAAGCAAAGTAAATAAATATCCCTTAAATTTAATGCCAAGGAAAAGAACATAAAAGTAGCGTCCTTTTATAATATACAAATGGAATTGTTACAAAGTGCCTGCTGCTCCTCTGCATCATCATACGCGTCTCGCAGCACAGAAGTCATTGTAGTACATGAAAACAAGGCACAGTCGAACCGGTACTAATCGAACTCGCTAAGAAAATGCAAGTTGTTGGTTGCTGATATTTCTTCCTCTATTATTAATTCCTGTTTGTACCCAATCATGTTGTCTAAACACTTCTAAGCAACAGAACACGTGTTCGTCAACTATATTTTGGTCTTGCAATATTTCCAAATTATTGTGCAACCTAGACCATGCACAAACGCTCTTCTTTTTTTCTAGGATATGTAAAAATCGAGTATTCTACACGTATACACTATAGACATAAAGATACACTACAGTGCACTATGTGCATATACTACAAACTTGCTGAATGCATTAATTCATATGAGATTTTAAAAAATGACATTGCAGGACACGATTTACCACTGAGCTACACTGTGTTATGTACAATGAAACAGCACATCAGTGCTTCTGATATGCAGAAAAAGAAAATTAACTGAAAAAAAATTGCAGGGCACCATTGAAGCAAACCAGCGTATCACAACTCGTGGTGTGAACAAAAATAAATCTACATATATGTACAACTAGTCTTTACAAATCACTGTGCAGGTGGCTTCTGCTGCAATGAGAGCCCGGGTGAGGGTACCAACGCCTTGCAGCTCGTGGACCACGTTACCGAGAAGTTGAACCTGGCAGTCGGCAGCTTTCCAATGATATCTGGCCCTGCCGCCTGGTGTTTGCGGCTAGTAACTCCAGCGCCTTGGCCTGCCGGTTGCCCCCATCTCGCAGCTGCGGCATGAGCTGGAAACCAAGAAATGTGTTGCCATTATCATCTATAAATTTCCTGCTACCGACTCTTCGCTGGAAGCTTCTGTTCGTGAAGAGTTTCAGTGTGTGCAACAATTTCCTCTCTGTTGAAAATCCACTGACCCAACGGCATCCATGAATGGTGCTTGGTTCACCGCACAACCACGCACTTCGTTTGGACAGACCAAAGCGGTGCCGGAATTCATTTTCGCTCATCTCATCAAACGCATCTCACACCTCTAACCACCTCTGCATGAGAAGCAACCAAACAGCCCTTTTCAGGGCTACACAATCATTTGCCCGGCTTTAAGCGATGACTGACACAATCTCCTTCCGAAACCCTAGCTGCTACAGTATGCAAAACATACAGCAAGCAGGTGTAACACAGGTGCAAACATGTGCATTTGTGTATGATGGCTATGTGTAGAAGTTATATAACGAGCTTGCTTTTTGAACAGTATATTTAGCAATAGCACATTTTCAGTTTCACTTTTGAAGCAATTGACAAAATAGGGAAACATTTCAAGATGTTGAACATTTTTGCAATGCAACTTTTTTGCTACATTTAACCATAACTGCAAGGCAGGACACCTGTTTATTTCATCTGACAGTTATGCATACAACTAGCTCCTGCAACCGTTTGCCAAATTTTTTTGTGCAGCTTTTTGTCTTTATGCCCACAGATGTCATCTCTTCACAAACATATGCCTGCACGCATGAGCATCACCTGTGAGCATGTAACACCATCTACAGTTAATCAAAAACATCAGTGAAACTTACGTGTTGGGGCACGGGGAAGATCCTGGGCCACATCCTCTTCAGCCACACCAGCAGCAGCTGGAGCAGGGCTCACCTGTTATAGTAAGAAGTTTCTTGATTGACACACTGAGTGCAATAAGAAGTACGGAGTGGAAGTGGACAATAGCAATGTTTTTTTAGAATGTTTCAACAGCGGCATGCTATGACACACAGACTTCGGAGAGAGGGGTGGAGGGAGGCAAGCCTACTGGCTACGCACCTCACTCGACTCGAGGGTCTGAGAAATGGGTTGGAACACGTAGGGTGCTCTAATGAGCTTCGAAATATAGTTCGCGGCTGTTCTTTCGTCATCACCGCAAATGTGGCTGTTTTGCTTTCTGTTCTGAGCGGCACAACGTGTTAGCACCTCAGCCAACGCGGCGGCCGGGTGATTCACTCGATATTGTTTGAAAAAGTAAAACTGACAGCGCGTAATGGCTCGAAGCAAATGAGCACACTAATTCGCAGCATACAAGTAACAATGATATTCTAAGCCAGTGCTTACCGATTCAGATCACCCGAACTCTGGGCCTCGCTTACTGTCGACCCGCGCGGTCCCTGTCAAGCACGACGCGGCCGCGGTAACCCGTAATCTGGCCGCCTCCGGTGCCGCTGTAAAGCACAAGCGGGACGTGTAAGATGACCGACCACAATACAATTGTGCTCGCACTCGCCTCTGCTGCTCTCGGAGTTTGGCAAGGCTGTGGTGTTACGCGCAGGGACTTCGTTCAAAAGCGCCACCAGCTCCTGCCACATGTCGTCCCGGTCCTCCCTCGTGAACGACGGCTCCAGCGGGCACGACAGCGTCGCGATCTGTGGATGCTCTTTCACAAAAGCCAGCAGAAGCTCCCTTTGACGATCAGACACCCGAGAACCAACGCAGACGTCGCGATGAGACGACATTTTGAAACTGCGTCAGCCGCTACTTTTCTTTTTTTTTTCGCGTTCGCGACACCATCTAGCGCGACGTCAAAAAAAACTAACATTATTAAATATCATCACTCAAAGCTGTTGCTGTTTGAAAGATTGTTTGAGCTTGAGAAGCAAAAACAATAATTTTCTGTAAAGTAATTATATTTATTAAAAGGCGAGAAACGCTTCACGGTCCCCGTGCCGACGTCACAGGATGCGCGTCTACTTCCAGAAAGCTCTCCGCTTCACGATTGGCTGTTCTCTTCCTCTCGGCGGTTCTAGGCGGGAGAGCTGCGCCTCCTCTCACTTTTGTGACGTAGGCACCGCAGAACGAACGCGAACGAACAAAGATCTCCGATCGCCCCCTGGTCGTCAGCTTGGGAGAGGACTGCTCCCACTCCGTACGGTGATGCGTCACAGCACAGGCTAGCAGTAGGGGTCTCCTTTCGTCGTAGTGTCGCAGAACTGTAGACTTACGAAGTAGTTGCTTAAGGGCAACAAATGACTCTTAGTGGCGTGGCGACCAAGTCCATGGGACTTCTTTCTGCAGGAGCTGGTATAGATCGTTGGCCACTGTAGTTCGATGTTCTAGGAAACGGTCGTAGAACGTTAATAGCCCTAAGAACGACTGCAGTTCTTGCTTGTTAGTAGGCACTCATGCTTCAGTAATTGCTCGCACTTTGTCTTCAGTGGGATGGATACCCTGCGCGTCAATTTGATGTCCAAGAAACTTCACTTCAGGCACCGCAAAAACACATTTTTCTTTGCTGATGCGCAAGTTAGCATTTGATAGCTTTTCCAAAATGAGCTCCAAGCGTTCTGTGTGCTCTTCATAGGAAGCGCCACCGACAATAACATCGTCCAAGTAGACGCAAACGCCAGGGATCCCGCTAAGTGTAGACTCCATAAATTTCTGGAAGATTGCTGGCGCAGCAGATATTCCGAATGGTAGCCTTTTAACTTTGTAGAGACCCTTAATGGTGTTTATCGTGAGCAGTTCAGACGTTGATTCGCTCACCTTCAGCTGCTGGTAGGCTTGTGTCAAGTCCAGGGTGCTGAAGATTTTTCCACCACGAAGCGTGCTAAAAACCTCTTCCGGTGTCGGCAGTGGGTAGGAAGATGCTTTTGTCGCCAGGTTGACAGTGCTCCGGTAGTCTCCGCAGAGGCGTAGGGTACCGTTCTTCTTTCGGACGACAACGAGTGGTGTAGCCCATTCCGAATGTTGCGTCGGTTCGATGATCTCTTGTTTCTGCAGTCGGTCAAGCTCATTCTCGACTGACGTTTGTAGGGCGAAAGGCACCGACCTAGCTTTCAAAAATTTCGGCGTCGCATCCTCCCGAAGCTCCAGTGTGACTGGAGGTCCGTTGTTTCCAGGTATTTCTTCGGAGAAAACCGCTTTGTACTTCTGTTGAAGCTCCTCCACTGACGGATAGCTGGGTGTGTGGTGAACTCCGCCAACGACCACTCCAAGAGGGGTGAACCAATTTCGTCCTAAAAGGCTTGATCCAGAACCGTGAACGACTAGCAAGGGGAGCTGATGGGTCTGACCGTTGTAGTACACGTCTACGTTGGCACAGCCCAGTAGTGGAAGAGAATGTCCGGACCACGTTCTCAGCTGCGTGTCGTCTTGCTGGAGAGCTGGTGCGTTCTCACGCCAAGTGGCGCGAAAAGTGTCCTCGCTGATGAGCGTACATGCTGCTCCGGAATCCACCTCAACCTGATAGGGCGCTGGTGTACCAAGATTTCAGTCGTAATCTTCGGTCTCGTGCCGAGGTTCACAACGGCGTTCAAGTCATATAGTGCCGATGACGTTAGTGCTGTTCGGCTTTTATCTTGCGTCTGGCCCTCCTGTGCGTCGACATTGTTGTTCCGTTGCACTGAAGTCTTCGGTCGGAGCTGTTTGCGCTTCGTGATGCATGCCTTTTCAATGTGTCCCAGTTTGTGGCAAAAATTGCAGGTCGCTGTCTTGTATCGACATACCTGGGGATCGTGCATGTCGTCGCATCGCCAACAGCGCTGTGTCTTTTTGCTTGATTTCGCCTTAGACGTGGAATGACCTGACTGCTCACTGGTGTGATGCACCGGCTCGACGTTCCGTCGAATATCCCTCTGCTGGTGACCGGCGCTCTCCGCTCGTTGGGCGATGTTGTAGGCTTTGGAGAATGTGAGACCCGTCTCCGCGAACAGGCGTTGTTGTAGGCCTTCGTCACGCAGTCCGCACACAAAACGGTCACGCAACATAACGTCCAAGGGGAGCATAGTGGTGTTAGCAGGTGTGGCAGTCGATCCTCCCTCCTGCGCAGCAGCTGAAGTTGTCGCGGTCAACGTCCCGAAATTGCAGTCAGCAGCGAGCTTTTTGAGAGCCGCTACGTATTCGGCCACTTTTTCGCCTTCCAGTTGGTCTCGCCGTTGGAAGCGGGCTCGACAGTAGACCTCCGATGGCCTTGGGTCATAGTGTTCTTGTAGCGCTGCTACGATGTCGTCGTAGTCAACGGTTGCTGGAGTGCGTGGCTGAATCAGGGCACAGACTGTGTCGTATGTCTGCTCCCCACACAGCGTTAGCAGGTTGGCTCTCTTCACTGCTGCATCAGTGATGTTGTTAGCCTCGAAGTAAAATTGAAGGCGTCCAAACCACGATGACCATGATGAGCCGTTGAATTCGGGTAGCCGATTTGGGAGCCCGTGCGTAGCCATAGCTTGTAGCTTGTCAATATCGTTGCGTAGCGTAGGTCCAAATCCACTTCCTCGTCGCCACTGTTATGTCCGATGTTGTCGTCGGCCCATAGACGTACGCGTGGGTCGCGGTAGTCTCAAAAAGCGTAGACAGCCTCGAACGGTTAAAAACAGGTTTATTCTTACTCGGATGGAGGCGGCAGCCGAACTGCCGGGAGAAAGAAACGATCGGTGGCTCGTTTGAGCCGAGCGGGGGAAGGGGAGGAGTCAACATCTGGAAGTAGTTTCAGCATCCGGTCCTCCGCAGGGCTCGCTCGTGACACAGGGAGTGCTTGGAACACAACATTATCATGAAAAAAAACATGGCTGATCCCTCCGTCATAGGAATCGGTATAACACGAAAGTGAAACGTGTCTTCACAGAAGTAGTGCTTATTGTGTAGTGATATATGAGACCTTGTGCAATGTCTATTCGTGTTTGGCAGCTATAGCACCGTTTGACGTGGATGCACCCATGTTGACAGCATGTCTCTATCGCGAAGACTAACGCCCATGATCATGATTAAACCGTTGAGGTAGCTGACGGTGTGAACATATATTTGGACACAGCGAATCGTGAATCGCGCGTAAGGATGATATCAACAAGTTCATAATCAACATTGGTACCCGGTATGCACTTCTTCAAAGCGTCGTCAATTAAGGAGAGAAACGGCACGGTGTGCGCTTTCTAGTAATGGGTAGCCGACGCCTGTGCTCATGCATACATAACACACACTGCACTTCAGCAACGCGGGAGGTAGAGGTTCGTAGCCTGAGCCGCAAACGCGTGCGTCCCGCTGGCCTCTGTCTCGCAGGCGCTGCTCTCGCTCCACCAAGGCACGACATTCGCCCGTCGAAATCGCGTCCTTTCTGCAACGCATATTGCAGCAGTTTTGTTAGTCGGTGCTCTCGCAATTGAAGCAGTCGGCGGCAGAGAAATCCCGTTCGTGCACGTGGAAGCTGCACTACTCCGATGAGCCGACGCACGCTAACACGAATCCAAAGGCAAAGAACGTAACTGCGTCAAGGGTGCCTCGGCGACGCCAGCGCGGCCAGTCTACCTCTCTGGTATCGAGACGCTTTAACCATGACCTCCGATATCACGTGCAATCTCGGAGTAAGCGCTAGTAAGTGTCGATCGTGAAGCATTACTTCTTTTCACCTCTCACAGACGGCGGCACCGCCCCGCTCCGCCCGCCGCGAAAGAGAAGGTGTGAAAGATATAAGGCGCGTTCGCGCCGTGCCTAGCATCTCCCGAGTTGGCTTAGTCGGCAGAGCGTCGGGCGCTTGCCGTCGCGGCCGCAACGTCGTGGGTTCGATTCCCAGCGGGGTATCTTTTTCCTGGTTTTTTTTCTTTCTCACCCGTTGGCGTCCATTTTATCAACGTCATATCCGTGACGGATGTACTTGGTGGACCCCGGCATAAAACACTTTCGTGTTAAAAGGCAAAACAAGGGTAACGTCACGCCAGCCTTACCTACGCAGCACAGGCGATTCTTGGTACAGCCGTGGTGCTAAGCCGTCTCCGACGTGACGTCATTGGTGGAAAGAAACCGGCACACTCAGTGTCGCACAACAATCTTACTTTTTTCGAATACCTTTTTCGAATGTGCAACACAAGTGACTGCACGAATATAAAATGAAAATGGGGTATTGGAGCCCGGCTTCCACCTAGGCTCCAATACCCTATTTGTCTTCATATTGCGACAGATTGAAACTGTTTCTGCCCGGAAGCACGAGTATATAGGCTTCCAATTCCTAGAATGGCCCACATCGAAGCCTACACTTTTTTGCCTCGCAAAAACCGTGCTTCGTTGCTGAATCGAAATACACTACGTATACATGCTGTGCGAATGTACGCAAGAACGGTCGCAATCGGTCGGGCAAGCTACATCGGCCAGTCACAGTACTTTACCAAGGCTAACCACTGTACAAGCTGAATACATGTTTTTCCTTTTCTTCGGCAGTAAGACATCCTCCCCCCTCCCCTCTCCTTGTTCCCTAGAATAAGAAAAGAAAAGAAAAGGAAAGAAAAGAAAAGTAAAAGTGAGGAACTGCGAAAACGACGCATACACGCGAACGCGCGCGTGCGCCAGAATATGACTCAGCTCAGCTCAAGAAAGGAAGCACACGGAGAGCTCGGACTGTTAATTCTTATTGTGCAAACGTTGTTTTCGCTGGATATTATCATTTCTGGGGCTTAAAAGAAATAAATGTCAATGAAGATATGGCCTAAAACACGAGCCGTATATATGGGAATGAAAGTATTCGAACTGTACTCCTGATTAGCTGCCGCCAAACAGAGCTTGCACAGCACTGCACGCTTTTGTAGCAGCCGGGCATATAGCTGAATGGAAGGGGACTGCTCATGCAAGATTGTTTTCGACAGCCGTGCGTCCATCGCACTTCGCCGTTGGCTAGTCTGGCTATGTGCCTTCTTACTTCACAAACAGATAAACAAACAAAAATAAACACCGCATTATGTGGCCCTTTCAAAGGCTGTGGGGAAAAACTTATATTTTCCGGCGACAGCAACTCTTGGTTGTTGCAAGAAGAAGTAAGTTTCACGCGGGAGGAAGCAAAACAAATAACCGGCATCCAGGTTATGTTTGCGTGCGTCTCAGAAATGACTCCCGTGGGACTTGAGGGACAGGGTCACGAGCGCTTGAATAAACAATAGGCCCCGTGGCCTCCCTGTTTTGTCGGGTAGTTTCCAGGTACGAAAAGGGGTTCCAATGCGGCCAGTTCAATTTCACCTCCATTCTCAATCGCCAGGCGAGGCGTCAACGCATACTACGGACGTGATGGCTCCCCAAGCAGTATTACTCCTACCCACCCAGACATTCTCTCCCCGCTATTTCAGCTTTTGCAGATATTCGAAGGAGGCGTTATCTGGGGACTTTTCTATGCGTGTGGAGCCATGTTTTCAGTGTAGCCGGCAGTACGGCACTATGACACAGCGATCGCTTACCGGAGGCTCACCATCCAGTATATCTTTACATTGTCGAGAGTGTAAGTGCACACCAAAATTCGATGAATGTACAGTTTTGTATAGGCACATGAATGAAGAAGCGCGTGTAATGATTAAGGCTTGGCATATCGATAATAGTGGTAGCGCATGCGCGAGTCAACCATCGAATAACTAGCATAAAGAAGAAATCAAATGTCTTAACAGTTATTTTTCACATAGACTCCCACGCGTGCCGGATTGATAGGTTCGCCTATTACCTGGACATGTGCAGATAAGTTTTTGTGTCATTTCTTTTCCGGCGCTGTGCGCCTCCTCAGTTGTTAGTCGGCGTTTGTGGTGTCTCGACTTCTTTCCTGTGTCCGCCTTTGCACGCCCTGCCTTTTAGAATGGACACAACGTCACTAGTTCTTCCATCGGATTGTCACCGGCGTTATTAATCCGGGGCCGAATTCACAATTCGTCTAGTTCGTAAGCGCTAAATGCCATTGGCCGGTAGGCTTTGCTAATGATATGTACGGTATCAGCATCGGCTGACATATTCTGTAAGAAATTTTTTAGCGTAACGTATGACTTTTTTTGCGAATTCAGGCCCCGATGACTTTGTTTCGAAACTAGCGTACGGGGAAGACCAGAAAAAAAAATTGAATATTGTCTTTCCACCTTGAACATAGTGTAGCTTCGCACTGATTCTGTTTCTCTTATATGTAAGTGCTGAAATTATATTAAATTATAAGGTTTATCTTCCAGAAACTGTGTAGCCGGCCAAGAGCGACGCCGAAGTTTGCGCTTTTAGCTTAAGACGTTTCAGCCAATCACGATGAGGGACATATCGCAAGCTTAGCCAGCTGATCAATGGGAAAACGCACTTACGAAAGAGAAGTTTTGTGCATTCGGCCCCTGATCTTCTTTTTGCGAAATAACCGCAGCCACAGCGAATCCTTCACAGCGAATGCTCCTGTTTTTTTCTTATTGTGGCTTCGATGCACTGTGAAGAAATTGAGGCATGCAGAAGCAATGCAAATGTCGAGAGGAGTCTTTCTCTTTCCCTTTTCTCGTTTTCCAAAGGTGAACCAACGCAGGGAAATCGCTTTATGTGGCCGTCCAGAATAAAGCCTGCAGCTCAGAGCGATTTCGCAATGAGCGGGCCGTTTTCAGTCGCCCGAGGAATGTCTCAAGGGTGAGCTGGAGATGAAAGAAACATGACAAGCTTCTTATGCTGGATCTTCCAGTAATTTGCAAAATAAAGCGATACTTCAAGAACATTCCTGTGTGCCCCTTACTCACTTTGATATTCTATGCGATGTTGGCAATTCAAACGAGATCGGCAATGTGCCATATTGCTCAGAGGCTGCATGCAGCCTCTTCCTCTAGGAGAAACCGAAACACGACTGCGGCGATTCGTCGTAGAGGTTGAGCCCTAGCAACAAACACAACTGTTCTGTAACATTTCTGCACTTACGTCGGTACTTTGTGTTATCGAACTCAGCGCATCAAAAATGACATGTCGGGCTTCGTGGGATCAAGAGCAGTAGTTTCTTCACTCCCTCCACACTTTGTTTTTATTTCGAACGCTTGCCCTTATAGGCATGGTAATTCGCGGCATTAATAAAGCACATGTAAATTTATTCGAAGCTCTTTTAGTTCTGAAATGTGGAAACGAAAAGAAAGAACAAAGAAAAAAATTCGGCAGATCCCACGCCTTGTGGGAATCGGTTTCAGGCGAGGCAGCCGGCCAGTGATTGTCTAGGCTGCATTTTTTGGCTTTGAGAATGCGTTAGAAACGTCCATCAACGTGTTTTTGTAAGTATAGTAGTTGTGTGCACATCGTGGGCTTACCAGGAACGTCGACTACCTGGTGTTTAAAGGGTAACTTATGGTCTGACGTAACGTCAGCGTCAGAACTCACGTTAGAGCACAGATGTCAGTATTGTCGGAACGAAGTCCACCTTACGGCGCGATGATGTGAATATCATACGTAACTTTCTTTAGCGTATTCCTCCGAGGTCGAGCAACGCTTGAATACAGCTTGCTGATTCATACGAATAAAAATGTAATGTTTATTAGACTGGTATAAAAGCGGAGTCAACACTGGAGCCCCAATTAACGTTAACCCGACGAAACGCCTGTATGATATGAGTAAATACGTAATGCTTATTGCTTTTGTATAAAATTAAATAGCCAGCACTGCAACCACAATTGATGTTGCACTGACATTACGCCTGCATAGGGTCTTTTTTCCAAAGTAGCTTCAAGACCTGGCGTGGTTCTGTGGTAGAATACCTGACTGCCACGCAGAATGCTTGGGTTCGGTTCCTACTGGGATCCTGATTTTTATTCTTTACATTTGTCGTGTCAACGCTGCCGATGTCGGTTTCTCTTATCACTCTCGCATTTAAATTACCAATGTCTGTTCTCGCCGTTCCTGGGTGAATATAATTTGTCAATCACCTGTGGCGCATACCCGTACACCGCGGCCCGTGGTATATGTGCCACACGTGTCTGGAGGAAAGGGTTTGACGACGTACGCGACGGGATTTTCACGTGATTCATATCATGACCAGACAGTCATATTTGTGAAACCCTCTTACCCTCCTATACCAATTTTGGTCAAGAACAAATTAAAGAGGCCACCATCAGAGCACCCAGACGTAGGCGGCTAAATAGATAATAGGTACGTAGATAGAAACGCTCAAAGTGCTTTAGGTTCGCTAAGAAATGCTTCGCATTTTACAGGCCAAACGGCAGCTCGAGCCGCGTTGTTGGGAACTGCATCTATGCAATTAGTTGCATTGGTCCTTTGCAGAGATCGGCTCCTTAAAAAGAAAAGAGAGAGAGAGAGAGAGGGGGGGGGGAAATGGAGGCGTATTTTGCATATCACACGACTTCTACATTCGTTTTCGCACGAACTAAATAAATAAATAAATAAATAAATAAATAAATAAATAAATAAATACCATTCCTGTTTGGCTTTCAATATTGCCACATGGTAAACCGGAGTTTTCAATTGATTATTCAATCATGTCTGGATTGGTTGCCACCGATGCCAGAAAATCAAGGAAAATCGAGAAAAACGAAAGAAACATAATTGTAATAAAATGCTGCAGTACACTATAACAGCCTGACAAACCAGGGATAATAGGACTTTATATATGCCGCGCTGCTTTTTCTGGCTCCGAGGAAATTATTGGTTAGAGAGAGCACGTAGAGAAGGGAAACCGGTGGGTAATGATCGGGAACATCATCGCCTGTAAAGCTTGCTTTTTTGCACAAAGAGTAACCTTACAGAGAAGCCGACTGTACAACAGCACTGGAATCCGATCGGTAAAGCGAATGCGGTGTGCCAACGATTGTAGTAGTAGTTGCAGATTCTGAAAGGCCATTGGCTGGTCGTTCACGCACACTTCTGTGCAGAACAGTCGTAGCGTCTTGTATCTTCCGTATGTCTGCCGCACAGCACGGTGCAGTGAACGTTACGGTGTAAAGAAGATGTTAACGAACTATAATACGCGCTACGAAAACATGAGCAAACTTGACTGGTCAATCCTGATATCCAGTAACGATAGGGTAAAACGTGAATTTCTTGTAGACTGTCGGGTCTTCTAGCCCCCCTCTGCAGCACGCACGGTGGAAACTTTTTAAGCATGCACCATAACAACAAGCGCCGCCTCGGCCATGCGCATTTGAAGGGTCAGCGTGGGCAAAGGACCCGCACAGGAGCGGTCCAGACGGAGGCTGGCCGATGAGAAGCAGGAGAGACTAGGGCTGGGGCTCTTTTCCCTGGGGTGGGTGGCGGCGCGACGCGTACATAGCGTTTCCTTCTGGCGTTCTGCGGAGGGGGACCGTGATAGAACAGCCTGTCTGTCGTTCTACTACAGTACCTTGTCTAGCGCTGCCTGTTCTCGTCTTAAGGTTAGACTAGGTTAGGTTTTTCACTGTCATCATGAGGTTCCATATAGAGTCCATGTGAGATCATAGGTTAGGCTAGACTAGGTTGGGTTAGGTTAGGAAAAGCGTGCGAGGTGAGCCGAGGTGGCTGGTGCCTTCGTGTGAGCTGTCCCCTAGCAGGCTCAAGGCAATGGCCTGGGAGAAAAGCCAGTGAAAGGGAAGGTAGGGGGGCAGATCACTGCATGTCCCTTCCTCTAGCTTGCCGGGACAAGACGGCTGCGCTAGCTATCCGTGCAGCTGAACGCACAGCCGGCTGTGGTGGTTTCATATAAATTGCTATCGCTATCAATGTGTACGTGCCCCTTCAAACGAAACGTCGACTTTTGTTGCCGCTGTTACGACGCTTAACGTCGGTGCGCTTCAAATCCTTCCGGGGCTCTTCGTAATAACCTCGTTCGCTGATCATTAGGACACTCTTAAACGTTTTACCTGATTTCTTCAAGAGAGTAAAACAATGTAGTACAAAGACGCAAAAAGTAAGTCACTTATTTGAATAATTTTTTTCCTTCTTTAACACTAATGTTGACGCAGAGTGCTCCGTTCGCTCACTACAACAAAAGTCATAACGCCCTTCTTTTTACAAATGTGCAGAAGCAGAACAAATGAAACTATCCGGATTTACGAGGGCTCCCTGAAAATTGACTTGGAGCTTTCATGACAAAGGCGAGCGCTGTTCGCCTTAAGTCCACCGGGAGAATTCACTTGGAACGAGGCTTAAAGGATGTTCCTCCAAAGCTCTTCAATCCGATTCGACCTGCGACGCACAGTCATTACCGTGTTACAAAAGCGCCAGCTCAAAGACCATAAACAATGGAATGAGGCCGGATTGTTTCGAATCGCATGAAAGAATCAGGGAGTTTCGAAGACACGAAATCCGAGGTGAACAATTATTATCACTCGAAGAAAAGTATTTGTAAATAAAAAATACCATTAGCACTTTTCTTGACATCAAAGCCCAACTGTGTTCATTATAGATGGCAAAAGATATTACAGTTTCGTCCTGCGCGAGAGACAGAGACGGGGATAAAGGTTGCAGGTTTTTAAAGGTTACTTTTTTACGTCATAAACTGGAAGGTACGTTTTCTTGTTGGAATTGCAATTCGTGCTAAGACCGGCACGGTCTACAAAAAGAGAAATGCTCAACCTACTGAAAATTCCCGATTGTTTAGTTTTTACTGTTTACGTTGAACATTCCATGCTTTGTGTTTTTGCGTTTAACGTTGCGTTCTTTGACCCGAGCTTTAGCTTTCGTTGGAGGCCAAGTTAGGAGTGATTCAAACAGCGTCTAAAGTCTCCTTTTGTTCAGCGTAAGACCCAATTATGAAATAAAGAACTAAAAAATTAGAGCAGCTTGCTATAAATCGCGCAAGACTCGGTCACAGCAGTGGGCACCTAGATGGACATGGCTTACTGGGCCTTTACCACCTCACCCCTCTCTCTTTCCCACCCCTTGCTATGCTATACTATACTACACTTCTCTTGTTAACCATCTGTACAGAGTGATCTGGCGGTGATTGAGCGGGCGCCGGTTCATGATGATCATTTTCTATCTACGACATACGGCAAACCTCGAACATAACAGCTCTGCTGTAAAAATGAGGAACAGGAGACAAAAAGGTGACAACATGAGCACTTACCAACAACAACCAGTTGTTAGTAAGCGCCCGCGGCATTCACGGCAGGGGGCGAACGCCATACCTTGTGAGGACTCAATCACGCGACGTCGAGGACGCGAGAGAGTCGACCGTCTCGCGGCAACCTCGCACACAGCGGGGCAACGACATCGCTATTGAGCTACCGCGTCACGTACAAAAGGCAGTTATGAGCTCCCGATGATAGTATGGCGAAACTCCTGGTATACTATATCAAGATGAATAAGGTAAAGTTCGAGAAAAGAGAAAAGTGGGCAAATAAAGCACAATACAACGATTTTCGTGCACGTGTAATTCAGCGCGAAGCCAGCGCCGATGTCTATGAAAGGTGGATGCTTTCTTTGAGAAAGGTCAGTCACCTTTCCTAGACTAGCCGTGGCTCATACGTCAATAGGAATTTCGTCTTCTAATGAAAGAAATGAAAGACAGAAAAGAAAAGAAGACTACGATGGTGTTGTTTGATATGTGTGTGTGTGTGTGTGAATGTGTTTTCGCATATGTGTGCTCGTGTGTTTATTTTAAGTGTAATACTATTTGTATGTTATTTTTTGTGTTGTATAAAGAGTAGTCGGCGCCTTGTTTGTGCACCAACATCTCCTTTTGCATTGCATCAATAAAATGACTTTGTTCTCTGGCCATGATTGGTTCCAATATTGAGGCATCGGGCTCGTAGAGAAATATTCCGCGAGCAAATAGCAGCCGCTACAGTCACAACGTGCTCTGCTCCGCGAGTACACACAATTAAATCCAATTCAAAACAATGAGCGCTTATTGTGGAGGAATTCGAGTCAACTTTGTAGTTGTAGAGGGTAATTGGACGAAAAAAAAAAGGTTGGAGTAGGCAATAACAGAAATACCCCGTGTTCACACTACGCTGGACACTTGTGCACAAAGCCAGTAATTTGTAAAGTCAATTTATATTTCAGGTGGCAGGCAGCGAAGGTGTTCGCCAGCATGAGTCACAGGGCAGGGCGCGGTGTATCGACCAGGTTCGCCGACTCCCATCCATTGTGTGTGGGTAGCGCTTCGCTGATTCTCAGCTGATGACATCCTGCCACTTCGAGGCCAAGAAAAGAAACTCATTACGAGACTATATTTGGCCGCAGCTATGGCAATAACCCATCTCCTTTTTCAGGAATACGACAGCCCACTGTGAGACGCAAAAAAAAAAAAGAAGAGCTCTTACGGCTCGGCAGATTCAGACTCAACGCAGAAGAAGATGGTACTACACATTACATCCGGGCGCTGTCAGGTAAGGTTATTCCAAACTGTTTCATTGGTGTTTTCTTCATTCGGTCTTCACGATTGGTCAATTTCTTTTTTGCGCCACGCCCACTTCACCTGCGTGTGAGTCGGCGTTAAGAACACTGCGAAAACTTCCCGTCTCAAAACGAATTTACGTACGGATTACGAATGAAAAAGCCGAAAAGAAGAAAAAATATGCCGTATTGAAAATAGCGTACTTTCTTATTTTTTATGTAGTCGTGCTTAAATGGTCATTACGCAGAGGACAATTTTGGAGTCATTTGTTGCATCGCGTTACGAGCAGCTGCCCAGAAAATTTCGACCAATCAAATACAGCTAACGGCCAATGTGGAAGATAAATGCGGGATATTTTTACGTTATAATCACCCATATTTTTCTCCAAGAAAATTTGGCAGATCCCACGTACCGTGGGAATCGATATTATGCGAAGCATGCGTGGGATGGTGAGTGTGGCGTAATTTTTCACATTGAGCGAAACGTTACGGAATGACGCTAGAGAGATATGGAAGTTGTATACGCACACTCATATGCTGAAGAGTCGCATATCTATTATATAACCAGTTGTTTTACACTAGCGTAACGATGGCAACAGCAACATGGCTGATAACAACTCCTGACGCGGTAGCTGATATGTAGTTTAGAAGAGCTTTCTAGTACCTTCATGATATGTAGTGCTTATATTCTTCAATACTGGATAGTGCGAATCCGAACAGGACAAAGAAGGAACACAGATGCACAGGACAGGCGTTACTCGCAACTAAGCTTCATTCATGAAAGTTTGCCTAGATAAATACACAGCCGAGTGGCAAGCGCAGGCGCACTGCACGTTCGTTACAGTCACAGTTACAGTTATAATGCTTATACTTGTCCGTTGTGACGGACAACGCACGCAAGTTTCACGAACCCGTGTGTATGTGTAGAAAGGTTTCTTGACGGTTCTTGACAAGGTCATCATCACCCATGACCAGTGAGCACCACCAGCTGCACCGGACTTGTTAATCGGATACTTTCGTGATCGCGGCTATGAGGAGTCTAAGCGTAGTGAAGGGCGAGTATATAGTGCAGCTGGTGGAAATCCTGGATGCCTCTACCGATGGAAATGATCTATGATGCCTCTTGTCGTTGACGTGGCACCGAGGTCTTTTGATGCCCACCTCCACATATAATCGTCTTTCACGCAGTATAAGGACCAAACGTTGTTGGGTCTTGATAAATCAATGTTGAAGCCACCGGTAGTGATGAGAGGCCTGGTTCTCTCAGCAGATTTATTGTAGGAAGCATTGACGCCGGTTTTTTTTGCGTAATCCACGTGGTCCACGTTGAGGACTACGTGGACGAGGGGATGGTCGTTGAGCGTCTTCCAGGGGTGTTCTGTCTTCAGTTTCTTCACTTTCCTTGTGTCACGCCACGGTGGTGTAGCGGTTAAGGTGCTCGGCTGCAGACACGAAGGTCGCGGGTTCGATCCCGGGCCTGCGGCGGTCGCATTTCGATGAAGGTAAAATGCAGGATGCCCGTGTTCTGTGCGATCTCGGTACACGTTAAAGAATACCCGATGGTCAAACTTTCCGGAACTGTTCGCTACGGCGTCTCTCATATCAT
Organism: Rhipicephalus sanguineus; assembly: GCF_013339695.2. Classification (NCBI taxonomy): domain Eukaryota; kingdom Metazoa; phylum Arthropoda; class Arachnida; order Ixodida; family Ixodidae; genus Rhipicephalus; species Rhipicephalus sanguineus. Next base: position 158,730,478 of record NC_051181.1, on the reverse strand, counting down.
ATCGTGGTTCTCGGACATAAAACCCCAACAGTTATTACGATATCACATTCCTTGCGTGTCAAAGTGTGTGTTGGCGGTTACTGTGTTAGTTGAGACACCTGTATCACCTGTGGCGCGTACCCGCATAACAACTCTGGTTTACGGGCATGTGCCACGCGTGACTGAGAGAAAGGGTTTCATGACGTACGCGACAGGTATTTGCATTATCATGTCATGACCAGTGAATCGTGTGTCGTCATACACTGATCCCCTGCTGTGCCAATTTGGTATATTACTAGTTTGGAGACGACCAGGAGAACGCCCAGACGTAGGCGGCTAGATAGATAGATAGATAGATACGTAGATAGAAACGGGCGAAGTGCCTGATGTTCGCTAAGAAATGCTTCGCATTTAAAACAAGTTTGATTATATTCAGGGACTCGCAGGCTACAATAAGTTTAGAAGACAGCTGATCACCGATCACTCTAAAGCTAGCTTCTCGGATCCCCGGTCAGGGCAGATATGTTTTCGTATATTGAAAGTAAATTCCAGAAAAAGTTTCAAGCGAGTGTCGGAGCGTATATTCGAGTGAAACACAACACAGTCTATAGCCACGCGCACAATGTAATGTGAAACCCGTTCTCAACTCGTTTTACGTGTTTATGGTTTCTCATTTGGTTGCAGCAAACATTGCTTGATCAAAATGCATACCACGGAAGCCGAGACATCAGCTTATCTCTCTGCACTAAAGGTTATATCCTTACAAAGAACTGGTCATGGTGAAACTCCCGAATGCGGTTGTAGATTTACTGAAGAAGGTTTATATAACCTGCATCTAGATTTCCCCACATCACGACAGGCAGGACGCCGAGTAAATCGACATCAATGGCATTACAGCGCAGACCAATCATCCGAGAAAAAAGTTGGGCCGTGGCCAAGAAGGGCCGTTCAAAAGTGCGATTTAACAGCATTAAAAAATTTGTTGAAGACAGCTTTAACGCCGCTGTGTATATGCACGTGACCGCCGGTGATGTTATATTGACTGTCATGTTGTGTCTGTACATGATAACGCAGCTATGTGTTGCGCATACCACCCACTGATTTGAGAGCTTCTTGTTCTATTATATTATATTTCGTATCTTTGAGAGTTTCTTTACAATGTCCTGGAGAGTGAATGTGATGGCGAACAAGTACGCAGTATGTACGACTCATTTTTTACGTACCGGTGTTACATTGACAACTTTCCTTGTTATTGTGTTGTATTGACCCCTGTGTGTCGTACGATGTATCTACTCAAGGGCGTTGTATCTACAAGAGTAGCTGGAGCCTAACTTGGAAGGAGGAGGATGTTGTAGGTTGCCGGCGGATCTAGCCTTGCGAGATTTGCAAGCAATTGCCCTCCCGGTTTCCTCCTTTCAGCTTATGTTGAAAATATGTCCATTTTTCTAAAAAGCGAAACGCGAGCAGGCTACCAAAGACGGCGCGCGCAGCGTGACGCAACAGTGCTCATGCCGGGAGTCCTATGAGCTATCCCCGCATACGGTGTTGTGCTGGGCCGCGTATCACCACACCATGCCCCTATATAAATGTCACTCAATCACCATTCACATGCGAGGTCTGTAACGTTTAAAAACTTAAAAGTAGCCGCGACACCTCCTTCCTGAATCTCCAGTGACCATGCGGAAGCCCCATATCATTCACACTGCCCTGTGGCGAGCCTATTTGGGCGTCAACATCTTATAGCATCCTCATAAAAAAGGGTGAGAAAGGTTAGAAATCTAAACGCCGCTCGTAGAAGTGACCAGCTATTTTCATTGGGGCTGCCACTTACGGAGGTCTGAACGACATTGATTGGATGAGGATGGAAGCATGCGATACGACGGGTCTATAAATCGGCAGGACTTTGTCGTCAACAACGTACGTTACGAACATTAGCTCTGTTAATTCAGGGTTACACAGTTGGCGGAGTCTCAGACGGTGCGCCAACCACTGCGCCCGAGGGTTTGCGGAGTAAACTGTTCGGTGGAAACCGAACCCCTCTCTTAGTAGTTTTCCGTGGTTTTACTTTGGTTTCAGGGGCGTAGCCAAGGGGGGGGGGGGGGTTGGGGGGTTCAAACCCCCCCCCGAAATTTTTCAATTTTGCTTGCGTATATATACACGCACACATACAAACGCACGCACGAACATGCATAAAGTATGGTTGAACCCCCCCCCCCCCGAAAAAAATTTCTGGCTACGCCCCTGTTTGGTTTATATTGTAATTACTTAGGCGGACAGCTGTCATCGAGTTAAAGCTCGGTCAAGGCCTCCCACGATTAACTGTTCGTATTTGAATCCGTGTGACTCGATTGCTTCTTGTCAACGAGGACTTGTAATTGACTCTTTTGTTTGCACTCTGGCGGGGCGTCGATATGCTTCCCGAAAGCCAGGGGGTGGTGGGGGAAGTCGCTCTGGAGCCACCAAGAGAGCAGGTCGGAGCGAGTGCTGGTCAGATATTTTATAGAGCGGAACAATATGCGAGTTCTTAAATGTCTAACTCGGGTAACTAAAGTCAAATAAATCAAATCAGAAAAATGTCCGCGGATCTCATGTTAGATCGCCTCGTCTCTCCGGCGCGGAGAAAGTAGCGAATACGTTTCTACGCTACAATATGTGCAGCATCAGGGTTGGCCGATATTTTCTATTACGAACAATAATAGCGTAAGGCGTCCTTTTTTAAAACGGGCCCTGAGCACGAAGTGAAACAGCCTCGTGACAGCAACTCGCATGTGAGGAAGCAACCACCTCTTCACCCGAGTTTTACACTCAAGCTAAGGCTTAGGATCTTCAACGATTTAGGGGTATCACATATCCGTAGTTTCGCAACAAGCTTTTGCCGGAATTTCTCCATCTTTTTGTAATAAGTATTGCATTCGCTTTCATGCTCTGCCTAACATGATCTTTATATTTGTTTCGTTCTCGCTACAACAATATTTCAACGTGTCCTCGCTGCACTTGAAACCAATCATTAGCCTACACTGAAAAATTGGGCAGTGCCTTGGCTCTATGGTGGTCTATTTGAGCCGCTTTAGTTTTGCTTATTGCTGATGTAGAAGTGTCGCTTCTACGCAAGAAACTACTTGACTGCAGCACACACCCGGATTTCGTCACTGCACAAACCCGTCGACGGTGTGGCGCAAGAGAGCGATTAATCATTCCGGCCTCCTTTATTTTGATCCTTCACTGATTCTTTATTTAGTGTTTCCATTCTATACGGCTGCAATACAAATATTAAAAAAGAGTTAACAGATTCGCCCAAATGCAAAACCATTGTAACCTTCAGACAAATATAAGTTCACAACATCCTCGCTTCTAGTTTCTATTTATACTGATTCCCGGAACTCCCTTTCTTTGACCCAATTTCCTCTCTCCCTCATCCTCGTATTCGTCTTTACAAAAAAAGTAAAGAAATACCAGGCCATTGTATGCGCAGTTTCTGCTTTCTTAGGAAACCACTACTGGGTCGACAGCACCAACTGAGACACTGAAACCCTTACCGTTTCCAGTTTTTATCTTCCCTTGTTAATAGAGGTTGACACCAGTATACTCACTACTTTATGGCGCTCTTGGGCCTTGCACCAATAAACTGCTAATTATCATGACAATCATAATAATCATCACCGCCACCACGACCTCGACCAATACGATTGCCAGCACCCCCGCTCTACAGAGCCAGTACCACAGCTTCCATTATTGTTTGATGCATTACAACATAAAGCTTTAATTATCATCATCGTCATTTGTACCACACCTGTGCACCTATCCGAACATAATATTAATGAGAACGAACAGACAATAACGCCAAGGAAAGTACAGGGGGTGTTATCTGTAGTATTTAGAATATAAATGTGAAGAAAGTAAAGTGGACGAAAAGATGACTTGCCGCCGGCAGGGACCGAACCTGCGACCTTCGAATAACGCGTCCGATGCTCTACCACTGAGCTACGGCGGCGGTCATCTTCCCGTCCACTTTCTGGGGTATATATGTTGATTTAAACCTAGGAGTGTTAGTCAGCGCCAATCGCAGCCATGGCGACGAGTGTGGAACACTCTTTTTTTGCCTGTTGGCGTCACGTAGCACGTGATCTTTATACGAGTTGGCAGCTGACCAATAATCCCTCGCATACTACCTGAAGGCATTAAGTCTGCCAGGACGAGACCCTAGCTATGAATGAAGGAAAGCAGATGATTTTCAAGGGCTCGTTTTATCTTTGTTAGACACAATATTAATGAGAACGAACAGACAATAACGCCAAGGAAAGTACAGGGGGTGTTATCTGTAGTATTTAGAATATAAATGTGAAGAAAGTAAAGTGGACGAAAAGATGACTTGCCGCCGGCAGGGACCGAACCTGCGACCTTCGAATAACGCGTCCGATGCTCTACCACTGAGCTACGGCGGCGGTCATCTTCCCGTCCACTTTCTGGGGTATATATGTTGATTTAAACCTAGGAGTGTTAGTCAGCGCCAATCGCAGCCATGGCGACGAGTGTGGAACACTCTTTTTTTGCCTGTTGGCGTCACGTAGCACGTGATCTTTATACGAGTTGGCAGCTGACCAATAATCCCTCGCATACTACCTGAAGGCATTAAGTCTGCCAGGACGAGACCCTAGCTATGAATGAAGGAAAGCAGATGATTTTTCAAGGGCTCGTTTTATCTTTGTTAGACACAATATTAATGAGAACGAACAGACAATAACGCCAAGGAAAGTACAGGGGGTGTTATCTGTAGTATTTAGAATATAAATGTGAAGAAAGTAAAGTGGACGAAAAGATGACTTGCCGCCGGCAGGGACCGAACCTGCGACCTTCGAATAACGCGTCCGATGCTCTACCACTGAGCTACGGCGGCGGTCATCTTCCCGTCCACTTTCTGGGGTATATATGTTGATTTAAACCTAGGAGTGTTAGTCAGCGCCAATCGCAGCCATGGCGACGAGTGTGGAACACTCTTTTTTTGCCTGTTGGCGTCACGTAGCACGTGATCTTTATACGAGTTGGCAGCTGACCAATAATCCCTCGCATACTACCTGAAGGCATTAAGTCTGCCAGGACGAGACCCTAGCTATGAATGAAGGAAAGCAGATGATTTTTCAAGGGCTCGTTTATCTTTGTTAGACACAATATTAATGAGAACGAACAGACAATAACGCCAAGGAAAGTACAGGGGGTGTTATCTGTAGTATTTAGAATATAAATGTGAAGAAAGTAAAGTGGACGAAAAGATGACTTGCCGCCGGCAGGGACCGAACCTGCGACCTTCGAATAACGCGTCCGATGCTCTACCACTGAGCTACGGCGGCGGTCATCTTCCCGTCCACTTTCTGGGGTATATATGTTGATTTAAACCTAGGAGTGTTAGTCAGCGCCAATCGCAGCCATGGCGACGAGTGTGGAACACTCTTTTTTTGCCTGTTGGCGTCACGTAGCACGTGATCTTTATACGAGTTGGCAGCTGACCAATAATCCCTCGCATACTACCTGAAGGCATTAAGTCTGCCAGGACGAGACCCTAGCTATGAATGAAGGAAAGCAGATGATTTTTCAAGGGCTCGTTTTATCTTTGTTAGACACAATATTAATGAGAACTAACAGACAATAACGCCAAGGAAAGTACAGGGGGTGTTATCTGTAGTATTTAGAATATAAATGTGAAGAAAGTAAAGTGGACGAAAAGATGACTTGCCGCCGGCAGGGACCGAACCTGCGACCTTCGAATAACGCGTCCGATGCTCTACCACTGAGCTACGGCGGCGGTCATCTTCCCGTCCACTTTCTGGGGTATATATGTTGATTTAAACCTAGGAGTGTTAGTCAGCGCCAATCGCAGCCATGGCGACGAGTGTGGAACACTCTTTTTTTGCCTGTTGGCGTCACGTAGCACGTGATCTTTATACGAGTTGGCAGCTGACCAATAATCCCTCGCATACTACCTGAAGGCATTAAGTCTGCCAGGACGAGACCCTAGCTATGAATGAAGGAAAGCAGATGATTTTTCAAGGGCTCGTTTATCTTTGTTAGACACAATATTAATGAGAACGAACAGACAATAACGCCAAGGAAAGTACAGGGGGTGTTATCTGTAGTATTTAGAATATAAATGTGAAGAAAGTAAAGTGGACGAAAAGATGACTTGCCGCCGGCAGGGACCGAACCTGCGACCTTCGAATAACGCGTCCGATGCTCTACCACTGAGCTACGGCGGCGGTCATCTTCCCGTCCACTTTCTGGGGTATATATGTTGATTTAAACCTAGGAGTGTTAGTCAGCGCCAATCGCAGCCATGGCGACGAGTGTGGAAACACTCTTTTTTTGCCTGTTGGCGTCACGTAGCACGTGATCTTTATACGAGTTGGCAGCTGACCAATAATCCCTCGCATACTACCTGAAGGCATTAAGTCTGCCAGGACGAGACCCTAGCTATGAATGAAGGAAAGCAGATGATTTTTCAAGGGCTCGTTTTATCTTTTTTAGACACAATATTAATGAGAACGAACAGACAATAACGCCAAGGAACGTACAGGGGGTGTTATCTGTAGTATTTAGAATATAAATGTGAAGAAAGTAAAGTGGACGAAAAGATGACTTGCCGCCGGCAGGGACCGAACCTGCGACCTTCGAATAACGCGTCCGATGCTCTACCACCTGAGCTACGGCGGCGGTCATCTTCCCGTCCACTTTCTGGGGTATATATGTTGATTTAAACCTAGGAGTGTTAGTCAGCGCCAATCGCAGCCATGGCGACGAGTGTGGAACACTCTTTTTTTGCCTGTTGGCGTCACGTAGCACGTGATCTTTATACGAGTTGGCAGCTGACCACTTTACTTTCTTCACATTTATATTCTAATACTACAGATAACACCCCTGTACTTTCCTTGGCGTTATTGTCTGTTCGTTCTCATTATATTGTGTCTAACAAAGATAAAACGAAGCCCTTGAAAAATCATCTGCTTTCCTTCATTCATAGCTAGGGTCTCGTCCTGGCAGACTTATGCCTTCAGGTAGTATGCGAGGGATTATTGGTCAGCTGCCAACTCGTATAAAGATCACGTGCTACGTGACGCCCAACAGCAAAAAAAGAGTGTTCACACTCGTCGCCATGGCTGCGATTGGCGCTGACTAACACTCCTAGGTTTAAATCAACATATATACCCCAGAAAGTGGACGGGAGGATGACCGCCGCCGTAGCTCAGTGGTAGAGCATCGGACGCGTTATTCGAAGGTCGCAGGTTCGGTCCCTGCCGGCGGCAAGTCTCTTTCGTCCACTTTACTTTCTTCACATTTATATTCTAAATACTACAGATAACACCCCCTGTACTTTCCTTGGCGTTATTGTCTGTTCGTTCTCATTAATATTGTGTCTAACAAAGATAAAACGAGCCCTTGAAAAATCATCTGCTTTCCTTCATTCATAGCTAGGTCTCGTACTGGCAGCTTAATGCCTTCAGGTATTATGCGAGGGATTATTGGTCAGCTGCCAACTCGTATAAAGATCACGTGCTACGTGACGCCAACAGGCAAAAAAAGAGTGTTCCACACTCGTCGCCATGGCTGCGATTGGCGCTGACTAACACTCCTAGGTTTAAATCAACATATATACCCCAGAAAGTGGACGGGAAGATGACCGCCGCCGTAGCTCAGTGGTAGAGCATCGGGACGCGTTATTCGAAGGTCGCAGGTTCGGTCCCTGCCGGCGGCAAGTCATCTTTTCGTCCACTTTACTTTCTTCACATTTATATTCTAAATACTACAGATAACAACCCTGTACTTTCCTTGGCGTTATTGTCTGTTCGTTCTCATTATATTGTGTCTAACAAAGATAAACGAGCCCTTGAAAAATCATCTGCTTTCCTTCATTCATAGCTAGGTCTCGTCCTGGCAGACTTAATGCCTTCAGGTAGTATGCGAGGGATTATTGGTCAGCTGCCAACTCGTATAAAGATCACGTGCTACGTGACGCCAACAGGCAAAAAAAAGAGTGTCCACACTCGCCGCCATGGCTGCGATTGGCGCTGACTAACACTCCTAGGTTTAAATCAACATATACCCCAGAAAGGGACGGGAGGATGACCGCCGCCGTAGCTCAGTGGTAGAGCATCGGACGCGTTATTCGAAGGTCGCAGGTTCGGTCCCTGCCGGCGGCAAGTCATCTTTCGTCACTTTACTTCTTCACATTTATATTCTAATACTACAGATAACACCCCCTTACTTTCCTTGGCGTTATTGTCTGTTAGTTCTCATTAATATTGTGTCTAACAAAGATAAACGAGCCCTTGAAAAATCATCTGCTTTCCTTCATTCATAGCTAGGGTCTCGTCCTGGCAGACTTAATGCCTTCAGGTAGTATGCGAGGGATATTGGTCAGCTGCCAACTCGTATAAAGATCACGTGCTACGTGACGCCAACAGGCAAAAAAAAGAGTGTTCCACACTCGCCGCCATGGCTGCGATTGGCGCTGACTAACACTCCTAGGTTTAAATAACATATATACCCCAGAAAGTGGACGGGAGAGGATGAACCGCCGCCGTAGCTCAGTGGTAGAGCATCGGACGCGTTATTCGAAGGTCGCAGGTTCGGTCCTGCCGGCGGCCCCAAGGTCATCTTTTCGTCCACTTTACTTGCATTCACATTTATATTCTAAATACTACAGATAACACCCCGGTACTTTCCTTGGCGTTATTGTTCGTTCGTTTCTCATTAATATTGTGTCTAACAACGATTAAACGCGCCCTTGAAAATTCATCTGCTTTCCTTCATTCATAGCTAGGGTATCGTCCTGGCAGACTTAACTGCCTTCAGGTAGTATGCGGGGATTCTTGGTCCAGCTTTGGGGGGCCAACTCGTATAAGATCACGTGCTACGTGACGGCCAACAGGCAAAACAGAGTGTTCCACACTCGTCCGCCATGGCTGCGGATTGGCGCTGACTAACACTCCTAGGTTTAAATCAACATATATACCCAGAAAGTGGACGGGAAGATGACCGCAGCCGTAGCTCAGTGGTCGAGCCCGGCACGCGTTATTCGAAGGTCGCAGGTTCGGTCCCTGCCGGCGGCAAGTCATCTTTTCGTCCACTTTACTTTCTTCACATTTATATTCTAATACTACAGATAACACCCCCTGTACTTTCCTGGCGTTATTGTCTGTTCGTTCTCATTAATATTGTGTCTAACAAAGATAAACGAGCCCTTGAAAAATCATATGCTTTCCTCATTCATAGCTAGGGTCTCGTCCTGGCAGACTTAATGCCTTCAGGTAGTATGCGAGGGATTATTGGTCAGCTGCCAACTCGTATAAAGATCACGTGCTACGTGACGCCAACAGGCAAAAAAGAGTGTTCCACACTCGTCGCCATGGCTGCGATTGGCGCTGACTAACACTCCTAGGTTAAATCAACATATATACCCCAGAAAGTGGACGGGAAGATGACCGCCGCCGTAGCTCAGTGGTAGAGCATCGGACGCGTTATTCGAAGGTCGCAGGTTCGGTCCCTGCCGGCGGCAAGTCATCTTTTCGTCCACTTTACTTTCTTCACATTTATATTCTAAATACTACAGATAACACCCCCTGTACTTTCCTTGGCGTTATTGTCTGTTCGTTCTCATTAATATTGTGTCTAACAAAGATAAAACGAGCCCTTGAAAAATCATCTGCTTTCCTTTATCCGAACATAAGCCGTTCGTCGCTCCTTACTTTCTTCCTGTGCCCAGCTTTCCCTCTCCCTCTCTTTTTTTCTTTGAAGAGCGGGACTTTAATGCCCTTCTGTACACATTGTATTAGTTTTCTCTTGCTGCTCAGCCTGCACAGAGGACGAAGGCGAGTGAGATATGCATGCATAGAAGCGCTGCTAAGGAAAGCAGTTGTTGCCCTGGCCTAGACAAATCCCCGCGCCGAAACGTTAGTTCCAGTCACGTTCCTTGCGTGACGACATCTAATCCAGTTCTTCCGGTGCATGGAAATCGCACCTTCGTCTCTCTTTCTCATCCCTTCAACCTTCCGTTTTCCGTGAACTCCTGTCCTATCTGGAACACGTATAGGTAGCAACCTTAACGCGAGGACAAAAGTTGTTCTTAACTAGAATAGCGGGTATGCCACTAGTCAGGCAACTGTACAAGACACTTCAGCACGTTTCTATCGTCACGCAAAACGGCGAAATGGAGGAGGAGGAGAAGGAGAGAAAGGAAAGGCAGGGATGTTAACCAGTCTAGAAGGACCGGTATGCTACCCTACACTGGGGGAAGGGATGGGGGAGATATAAAGATAGAGAGAGAGAGAAGGAGAGCACGCACGCACAAAAAGTCACACACATTTCACGGTCATCATAACGACGTTAGTCTATAACCGACGGTGCAGGTCTGATGCCTTCAAGAAGTTTAGCACTGCCTTCGTCGCCTTCACCCGCGATGACCTATCAGGACGACATTCCAGAATGGTTCCTGCCGTCATCGGTCTGGGATCTATGCGAGCAAGAGCGACGGCGAGGGATTTCCTCTGCGCATTGTAGCGAGGACAGTCGCAGAAGATGTGCTGTAGTGTCTCCTCGCTACCACAGTTGTCACAAAACGGGTTGTCAGCCATTTGGATTCGAAAGGAGAATGACTTTGTGAAAGCCACTCTTAGCCATAAACGGCAAAGCAGAGTGGCATCATTTCGGCGTAGTCCCGTAGGTGTCTGAAGACGCAGATTGGTCGGGCAGTGGCGGTGGTGGTTGTGCAGTCTGCTTACTGTGTTATAAGTGGAGGAAGTCATTTCTTGTGCAGCCACTCGAAGTTGGCTAGCAGCATCGGTCCTTGATAGGGGTATCGTCTCGACCCTGGCACCTTGAAGAGCTGATCGAGCAGCATTGTCGGCGTGTTCATTGCCTATCAGGCCGCAGTGACTTGGCAGCCACTGAAATGTCACGTGGTGTCCTTTCTCTAACGAAGTATGGAGGAGATATCTAACATCGAAGACCAACTGCTCGTATGGTCCGTGTCGCAGGGCTGATAGCAAAGATTGTAGGGCTGCCTTCGAATCGCAGAAGACTGACCATCGTTGGGGCTGTTCACGGTTGACTACACAAAGTGCAGCGCGAAGAGCGGCAAGTTCTGCTGCTGTTGATGTCGTTGGGTGGTCTGTCTTGAAAGTGACGCTGATAGCTTTCGCTGGGACGACCACTGCTCCGGACGAACACTGGGGCGTAGTTGACCCATCAGTATAAACATGCACATGATCTGCGTACTTCTCGTGTAAAAGAATCAGAGACAGCTGTTTCAGCACTGGAGATGAGAGCTCAGATTTTTTCTGATTCCCGGGACGTTGAGGTGCACTTCAGGTTTAATGAAGCACCAAGGAGGTATCGCTGGCTTAGATGCGGGGCTGAAGCCTGACGGAAGGTGGGCAGAATAGTTCGCAATCGTTGCACAATACGATGCCCGTGGTCTTTCTGAAGGCAATGTTGCAAGGTGGTGGCAATCGGCCCGGGAAAAATGCCTAATATGAGCTCTCAAGGCTTCAACCGCAATGTGCGTTTGCATAGGGTGGTCCCGTGCGATGGAAATAGTCGCTTCAGTCGACGCGCATTTTGGCAAGCCAAGGCAAACTCTGAGAGCCTGAGCTTGTACAGCCTGCAGAGTGCGAATATTTGTCTTGCATGTATTAGTCAATACAGGCAGACTATATCTCAAAAAACCGAGAAATAGTGATCTGTACAGTTCCAGCATTGCGTCGACCGACATCCCCCAGGTTTTTCCACTCATGAACTTGAACAGCTGGGAGATTGCTGTCAGGCGCTGTTTCATGTAAGACACATGCGGGCTCCAACGAAGGTCTCTATCTATGATTATACCCAGAAATTTGTGGTTTCGGCCATAAGAAATGGTCCGTCCTTTGATAGAAATGGCATAGTGCGTCATCGGTTTACGTGTGAAGGCCACTAATGCACATTTTTCCGGGGATATTTGAAGGCCTTGCTTCCCGAGATAGCTCGCTGTCACACTTGCAGCTTTTTGAAGCCTCGCTCGTATCTGGAGGCGTGTGACGGCTGATGTCCAGACACATATGTCGTCTGCGTATATAGATGTCTCGATCGTGCATGGTAGGGATTCGTCAAGATCAATGAGAGCGAGATTGAACAGAGTAGGACTTAGTACTCCGCCCTGAGGAACGCCCCTGCAGGTATAGTGTCGTGTGGTTGGGCCGTCGTCGGTTGACACAAAGAAAGATCTAGCTGTCAGGTAGCTAGCAATCCATCGAAAAACTCGACCACCCAGGCCAACCATCTCAAGGGCGTCGAGAATGGCCTCGTGTAGCACGTTATCGTATGCGCCTTTTACATCTAGGAACAAGGCTGCACACAAACGCTTGCGTGATTTCTGCTGTTGGACATACGTTACGAGATCAATGACATTATCAATAGATGAGCGATCACGTCGAAAGCCAGCCATGGAGTTTGGATAAACCTTGTAATGTTCGAGATACCACTCGAGGCGGCTAAGGATCATCCGTTCCATTATCTTTCCTACGCAGCTGGCCAGTGCGATAGGGCGGTATGAGGCAAGTTCAAGTGGGGACTTGCCTTGCTTCAGAACTGGTACCAAACGACTTGTCTTCCATTCGTCAGGAACACTGCCCTCTTGCCAGGATGCGTTGTACAGACGTAGCAGCTCTCCCCGTGCAGTCTCACCCAGATTGCACAGGGCTCGATATGATATACCATCTGGCCCCGGTGATGAAGAACGCCTGCATAGGGCTAGTGCCGCCTCAAGCTCCTCCATTGTAAATGGAAGGTCCATGCGGCCGTCACGGGAATGAGGAGCGTCACTTTCGGCCAGAGCACCTGGACGAACTGCTTGGTCTGCTATCCTCGCGCAAAAGTCTTCTGCGACATCAATGTCTCGCCGCTTTTGGAAGAGAGCAAGCGCCTTGAACGGAAAACGCTGTTCAGGAATGCAGCGCAGGCCACGCACCGTTCTCCAGATGTGAGATAGGGGCTTGCGGGGGTCTAGCGTCTGACAAAACGTTCTCCAACGTTCGGAGGCTAACTTGTCCATACGACGCTGAATCTTCTTTTGCATTCTTCTGGCTGTTCTAAGGTCGTTGACAGATTTTGTGCGCCGATATTTGCGTTCCGCACGGCGGCGAAGCGCTCGCAGTCTTTCCAATTCGGCATCAAAATCGTTCCGCCTGGATGTAATCGATATCGTGCGCATGGCATCTTGCACTGTGCACTTGATGACTTGCTCTAGCCCAGTGCTTAGACCCGCTTGGCAAGCATCCTCCATGTCAGACTTATAAGTGGTCCAGTCAATTCTTCGAACGGCCTTCCCTGGACCAGATCTGGACATCCCTTTGATGTGAAGATAAGTGGGAATATGGTCACTCCCGTGTGTCTCAATATCCGAAAACCAGTTAGCACACCTGGCGAAGGAGTTGGAAACGAAAGCAAGGTCAAGGCAGCTGCCATATGTCACACCTCGAAGAAAAGTGGGGCTGCCGTCGTTCATGAGGGTGAGGTCATGATTGTCAGCGAAACTTGCTAATCGGCGCCCTCTTGCATTTGTCCTCGTACTTCCCCATGCCAGATGATGTGCATTGAAGTCTCCTATGATGACCCATGGAGCTGGACACACGGCCAAGATACTATCTAACCTTTTTGAGTCAAAATTACTTGAAGGCGATATATAAACGCCTATCAGAGTGAACATGAGTTTGTTCTTCTTAATTGTCAGGCATACATATTGATTGCCATCATGAGGCGCAATTGGATGCAACAAATAAGTGAGTTCCCGACGAACATAAACGAGGACTTTGTTGCATGCTCCATTGGTTAGGGACATGACAGCTTCATACCCCGATAGTCTTACTGGCTTCGATAAGTTGGGCTCACAAATTATGATGACCGGGAACATGTTAGTGTGCACAAACTGACGAAAGTCTGAAAGGCGCGATGCTAGTCCTCTGGCGTTCCACTGGATGATGGACGCTGCCTTGACTTTTTCTCGGAAAGGAGGGTGAACGTTAGCCATGTTTCTACTCGAGAGATTCAAGCACTGGGCTTAAGGCGTCCAGTACTTTGAGAGCGCTTCGAGCAGACGGTGTCCCCATGTCCAATAATATCCCTCGGATGGCGTCCATGAGAGAACGAAGCATAGAATGACTTGTCGATCGCCTCTAGGTGCGTCACCAGCGCTCGGTGAAGACTCTTGAGTGGGCGCGATCTTCTGAGGCTCCACGGCAAGGGGACGGCAAGGAAGTACCGGCCATTCCTCTGCAGATAGATTCCTCTCCGCAGTCTTCCTTGAGCTGATCGGTCCTTTTACGGCTTGACTGAGTGGTTCTGTGCTAGAGGGAGCTTGCGCCTTCTTTGAGGTCGAACGATGCCGCCGTCGCCGGTGCCGACGCCGTACTGTTTCGGCAGCCTCCCTGTGGGTCGAATTGTCTTTGGCCATTTGCTTAAGCACCACGCGCTCCTTCTTGATTTGAGGGCAGTCTTTTGACGAGGCAGCATGTGATCCATTACAGTTGCCGCATTTAAGAATCGTGGAACGGCAGGTCTCTTCCGAGTGAGGTTCTGCGCACCGAGGGCACATTAGCGAGTTCGGGCACACACCCTTGACGTGTCCTAGCTTAAAGCACTGGTGACACTGAAGTGGCTTCTGTACGAACGGCCGAACGGGGTGTCGGAAATGTCCGACTTTGACATGGGATGGCGTACAATCTCCTTTGAAGACCAGTTTTACACAGCGCGTCTTCCCAAGACGGCGCACTTGTGTGATGACAATACCCTCATTTGCCGGTTTAATAAGGGTAGGCAAGTCTGCTTCGGGAATCGCGATGTCTATGTCGTATATCACACCGGCTATGGATGCACTGTCCATCGGTATAAAGGAACGCACTTTGATGCCGCCTAGCTGAGTGACTTGTTGAAGTGGTCCGAGAGCATTCACGTGAAATACGTCTATAGCGAGTATATTTTTCCGTGTATTTATTCTGACGTCCTTGATCTCATTAGGCACCACACGTTCCAGAAAAGCGGATAGTGCTTGCCTGTTCAGCAGTCGCAAGTTTCCTGAGGACTCCTCCGGCACGAAGATGATGACGTGCGGCCAACGCTCAAGCCTTGACTTCATAGTCGCCGTACTCGCGGGAGTGGGCGAGGTTGCGTTGACGACCTTCCTCTTCGCCCTCTTACTCCGGACGGGGATGAAATCGTCATCAGATGAGTCGTCTCCCGAAGCTGAGTACAGCTCTGTGTCCTCGGTGTCACTGGGGGAGTTTCCTCTTTTCCTCGCTGTGGACGGCCGAGATGACTTCTGGCCAGGAGGTCCTCTGGAATGCTCCGCGTCCATGGCCGCAAGACGGGGAGCCGAGGCAACAAGACCGAAAATTTCACCGAAGAATTCAGAGCACAAAGAGAAGCGTTTGGATAGCAACACCGGCGAAATGAAATCGCACACAAAATGCCCTGCGGAGTTTCAGAAGCTTTGGAGCAGCAAAGATCCCGGCATAAAAAGCTAGCAGCAAAAGTTAACTGGCGTGAGCTAATGCTATCGCTTATTATTTTATTTTTACATCAATTTCAGGTGCTATGACTTATTCATGCTGGACGCTACTAGCAAACAAGAGAGCCCTACTAAGAGTGAACTTTTAATGTTCTACAATTTTTAAAGCTTTTATGCAAATGAACCGTAATGAACATGCGTCTGTGTAACAGCGCGCGCAATTATCGCCGCAATAAAGATATTTTGCGAGTGCGCGACCACAGGATAAAGCCCCCGTAATTAACAAAGTGTGGCCCCGACGCGAGCGTATAATGAGAAAAAAGCGGCGAATTGCCTCGAGTTACAAATGTGCAGTCGTTATTCATGAGGTTTTCAACGTATGAGTACATTTGATTGCAACTCAATTAACTCCATCCACGTTATGCTTGGCTTCCGCTCTACACAAACGCGTTCAGCTTTGAGCAGGTGCGGTTGTCAGATACGATGTGTTAACTACCGAACTTAAAGTATACATTCATCAAAGCTATATTTCACGAACATATGTAGGCTTTATAGCGTCTCGAATTAGCCGCTCACATTACGTGATCATGTCATAACCTTCAGAGATAAAATATTTCTCTGGAGCCCTGTAAATCAAGCTTCTCCACGCTTTTAGCTTTGCTTGAGGAGAAGCGCACTTAACGAACACAATCTTCGCAGGGATGTCCTTACGTCAAAAAGGAAACAGCTTGAATTTCCACACCTGATGACAAAGCAAAAGAAGCTGCGAAATGCAGGAATTACATTGCGAAATAAAGCAGGTGCATTGTAACTGAGCGTTCATTATTTATTCAAAGTAAATTGCACAGAAAAAAAAACAGTGACGTACACACCGCGGAAGAGTGAAACAAGTGAAAGCATACTGCATTATAAAATTGTAGCAGGGAAATAAAATTCAGCATCAATAATCACATTCGCAGCATTTAGTTTCTCAAGGCACAAACGAACTGATTTTAAGATGACTCGCATGATGTTTTACAAAGATCAGCCGAAAATCAATCATCCCTTTGAAAGTTAGTTTAAATAATTAGCTATTTTCTGTTACCACAAGGAGAAATACAGTCGAGAGATGCAAGTGTCTTATGCCGCTTGTATCGCACGTTTAAAAACCAGCATTTAGAGCTAGGTTTCCATGACAGTAAAGGCTGCTAAAGTACCTGAAAGCTGTGCCTGAAATACTGGCGTAACGCAATGCTCGACTCACCCATAGAGCGCTCATTTCTTTTCACGTTAGAGGGAACAGATTACGAAACGTGTTCTTATAAGCCGATTTACTTTATTGACAAGGAGCTTAACATGACCTGAAAATTCTTGCGAGTCACGTTGTATACACATATTGAAGCTACAGCTTAGTTTCTTTAGCAGGCGTAAAGAGAAGATATACAGATAAACTATTAATAAGGTAAAATCTACGGGAAATGTGATCTACTTTCTACAAAATAAACTAGAACCGGTGGTGTTAGCATTGAGCAAAACGCAACGCCGTCCTGAAACGAGACCTCCACGTGAGCTCGTTTACCAGAACGCGCAAGGACTGCGTTTCTTTGGTTGCCGAGACAACCTGTCCCGAAATAGCTTCTCGCGGTGTCCTCATACGTCTCGCCACAAGTGGTCGACACGACGGCGCTCGTTCACTGTGAAGCTCTTGTCTGTGGTAAAATATAAGCTTCTGTAATTTTCGAGGGAGACACACAGTGGTGTAGTGCAGTGTAGTGTAGTGTAGTGTAGTGTCGTGTAGTGTAGTGTAGTGTAGTGTAGTGTAGTGTAGTGTAGTGTAGTGTAGTGTAGTGTAGTGTAGTGTGGTGCGGTGCGCGTCTGCGAGTGTGTGTGCGTGTGTCAGCATTCCCATTATATGTTACGGATGACGTCGCAAATGTCGTTGGGATCACATGTCGCTCCGCTCGACTACTCGCCAAGCAACATTTCCCGGCTCCCTCTATATCTTGTTACAAACCATGCCTAAGCTATGCTTGCAATTACAATCACAAGTCGCAGTTACAAATCAGGACTCAAGGCCAAGTGGCTTCTGAGAACTTACAGAACTTAGCTCGCGCAGAAATGTCATCTGCACAGCTTATATTAACAACGGAACTATAATTCCTTGAACTTAACACCGCGCTTCGTTTGCTGTTACGTCACTTAAGCGCGCAGGAATAACTGAAAGATGGTCGCAAGATATCCGTGACGAAAAGCAGCTTCGGACGAGGCATCGGTTGAGGGGTGTGCCTGCATTGATAGATACATTCAAAAGAAATGAGATCGAAAAATATAGCATGCAAATGCTTTCTATTCTTGCTCAACAGAAAGATGTAACGGCGTGACGTTTGTTCAGCATGTACATTAGCAAACAAGCAAACAAACCAACTAAAATGCGTTTAATTAGGCTTCTTTCAAACGATATCTCGATGAACAAAATGAATCATTCTCTCTCTCTCTCTCTCTTATATATATATATATATATATATATATATATATATATATATATATATATATATATATATATATATATATATATATATATTATATATATATATCGGTATCGGGTGTTTCACGAAATGTGTCCGAAATTCTCCAAAATCAGGGAAATGCGATATTTGTTCGATGCCTTCACAATTGCTTCTTCTGTAGCCGCAGGCATCTTAAGATGGTTAAAGACATCATTTGGGACAGTTATTAAGAAATTTAAGGTAATTAACTTTTTAATTAGTGGTGTTACGCGGTTATGTAAAACAGGAGAATTGAAGTTGTTCATGCGAAGAGCCCATCGTAGCTTTGACATAAAGAAGCGGCCTCTAGTAATCATTGCGGCGTAATAAAATTCAACCAAGTTCAACGGCCGATCATGGATCATGGATCATGGATAATCATGGATCATTACCAACTAGCCCAACTTACCACTCTTCTGATCAACGGCGAAACCGAAACCGAGGCACCAGTGAGCGTAACAAGCAGACGACCAGAACGACGTCACTGTTCAAGACAATGATTACAGAGGTGTAGCTCTCCCAAGTTCGTTAAGGTATGTGCATCATGCGTGCTATAATTGCAAGCGCAGCCGCCCGCACACCGATACAACGAAGTCGGTTGATGTTTGATATAACGACGCTCGCGAATTCTGGAAGAAGAACATGGCAGTTGATCTCTTCCGCGTTTCGGTTTCGGTTTCGCCGCTGAATTTGGGGGAATTTCATTACTTCGCAATTATTACTGGAGCCCGGTTTTTCGAAATCTCAAAGCTTCAATGGATTCTTCGAATGAAGTACTTCAATTTTCCCATTTGACATAACCGCCGAACTCCACTAATTAAAAATGTAATTAATTTAACTTTCTTAATAAGTGTCCCAAATGATAATTTTAGCCATCTTAAGATGTCCGCGGCTACAGAAGTAATTGTGAAGGCATTGAAGAAATATCGAATTTCCCTGATTTTGGAAAGTTTTGGACACATTTCTTGAAACACCCGGTATATATATATATATATATATATATATATATATATATATATATATATATATATATATATATATATATATATATATATATATATATATATATATATATATATATATATATACGTAACGCCCATCTGCTATGACGTCAGGCTGCGCAAATTTTAACGCTGAAGGTCTTAAAAAAGAAATTAAATAGACAGAAAGAGTAATGAGTCAGCCGGCACGAAGGGTTGGGGCAACACTTGGCGGCAGCCCCCAAAAAGGAATCGGTCGATACAGATTTCGGGGCCAGCTTGGAGGGGTTGCGCTCGAAGTTGATGAATCGGGGCAGCCTTCCCTGTGGTCTCCTTCCATTGTGCACACGGCACCCATCTGGCGCTCCGCAATTTAGGCCGGCACAATGCTATTTACGGCACACAACGCAGAATCAGATGGCTTCCCGGAAGGCGCAAATGCTAGACGTTTCGATTCCGCTAGGATAGTATTCCGAAAAATGATACTGATTTATAGTGCTCCTATCTGAGAGCACTGATATACTAAACCTGGTGAAACAGAGCTAAGCTGTGTTAACAACACGTGGCCCATAATTGTAAATAGAGAGAGAGAGAGAGAGAAAAAGACTTGGTTTGTTATATAAAGATATAGAGGTTCGACTGAGCTCGTGCGTACAAAGCCGCTACGAAGTTGTTATCTCCGTAATGCTTAAATGCACAGGGAAAGAAATTATGAATTTAAAATGGAGAAATGAGCAAGAATGGACGATGATGACTATAAGAATTGTGGGGCGATGAATTTGGGTCGCTATCACAGCTGCTACTTAAAAATATTGTCGCAAGCTGGGTCAGTTGGTATGGTTCCATAGATAAGAAACAGCACGAAAAGACGTAACCCAGGGAGAGAAAACCACAGGGCGAGCGCTGACAGCGAATATAATAATATCTGGGGTTTAACGTCCCAAAACCACGATATGATTATGAGAGACGCCGTAGTGGAGGGCTCCAGAAATTTCGACCACCTGGGGTTCTTTAACGTGCACCTAAATCTAAGTACACGGGCCTCAAACATTTTCGCCTCCATCGAAAATGCAGCCGCCGCGGCCGGGATTCGATCCCGCGACCCTCGGGTCAGCAGTCGAGCGCCATAACCACTAGACCACCGTGGCGGGGCGCTGACAGCGAAACAAAAGCTTTCATGCGAAAACCTGCCTGTCATTTCTGCGCACTTTGTGCGACAGATGTCAGTATAAAGCATCGACGCGAATGTACGTTGTGATTGGGCTATCACGCGCTGTGGCCAAAGTCGCAGGTGAAAATGCGCAGATCGGAAGGCCAAGGCATATTCTCAGAACATGAGCTAGAAACGACTGAAAAAAACACATGCAGTTTGTTCTCCGGATCCTCCTCGGCACAGGTGAGTTGCAGCGCATGAATCTGAGGAAAAGTACAATGCAGAGTTCAACCCCCGATTTTTCCGCAAGAAATCTTAGAGGGTTAATGATAATGGTTAGCTTCTTATTCGCATAGGTAATTTGAGGGCTGCGAACCTCCCTTCCTTACTCTTCTTTCCCTCTCTTTTGTGGGTTGCAGGAAAGGCCGCTGACCATTAATACTCCCAGAAAATGGTGCGTCCTTTCATAACTGATTGCGTGTCCATTAATTCCAGCGACGTGTGGTGCTATTGCCTTGCGCGACAAGACAATCAGCGAGGACTTCTCAGATGACAGCGCTGGTGCTCGTCCTTCGACGTTAGCGGACCACTCTTCGAGGCCTGGCATGTACGTGTAGAAACCTTGACGCTGAGATGCAGATGTCGTCTGCACATATTTACAGAAGCGCAGACCGCGGAAGTGCATAAACAAAACCAGTGAGCGCTAAGTTAGAAAGTGTGGGGCTCACGATTACATTTTGAGGCTCACCATGACATGCCCATGACAATGGTACGACGTAACGCTTGTACAAAGAAAGTTATTTCGTTCAACTAGCTGCATATCTATTGGTAGACACGGCCTGCTCGTCCAACATCCCCCAAAGCATCCAGAATGGCTTCACGAGATAAAACGTCGTAGGTGCGTTTCGGGTCCAAGAACGTTGCCGCAGTAATCTCTTTAAGCTTCTTTTTTGCTGTTGTGTATGAGAAACAAGGTCAATAAAGTACACTGTCTAGAGAGAACCATCCGCTCTGGAAGCCGGCCATAGCATCAAGATAAATGTCACATATGGTGCTCGAGATACCATTCCAGGCGAGTCAACACCATCCTTTCCATCAGCTTTCCAAGACAGCTGGGGCGTTGGAGGCCAACGCAGGAGGACATTTGGCTGTTCTGAGCATAGCGACAAGGCTGTTGGACTTCCACGAAAGGGGAATCAATCCGTCGCGCCAGTCGTTGAACGATTCATCGCGCATGCAGGAAAACGGTGTTTCGTTTTACAACCTGAGGTTCCATCAGCACTGCAACGTGTACGGTCGCAGTGACATCAATGTCTATCATAAGTTCGTTTCGTTATGGCACAAGCCAGTCTTGCCGTAACGGCAGAACTGTTACAATGACAGAATTATTGTTGCGACAACGCGTCAGACATACTAGAGATATTCTCGACGTAGCTGGAACATCATGTCTTGTCATTGCAATAGAAAAGCGGGCATTGGAAAAAGGCTGCTTCCGGGTAACGTTGTTCGCAAAATGTCACGTCATTCTAGTAGCACGTGTGTGAGCAGCGTGCCGCTTTTTTTATTCTACCTACATGCTTTATTGCAACCTTCATCGTCAGATATGACAACAATTTGTTTTGTATCCTGACACAAGTGGCATTTCTCACACCCGACGCACTTTGCCGACGGAAATGGCAGGTGTCAGGTCGATTCTTTTGCACAAACGTCTACCGTTGCGTTTGACGTCTCTACATAACACGGTCAATGGATAGTCCGAACGCCTATAGCAGCCACGAGTTAAGAGCGATATGTTCTACTAAAGGGTTTTTTTTTCTTCGAGTCGTGACTTGCCTATCTTGGAAACCACAGAAAAAAAAATAAATAAAAGCGTCCATGTGAAACTGACCGTGTGCTTGTTTACAATACGAAAAAAATTCGTCTTACTGTTTTTTTTTTCGTATAAAACACAACTTTTAAGTCGATTCGTGAAACATTTTGCATAATAACATGTTTTGAAGTCTTGACATGTACTTAAACGCGGAAACATTCTAAGTTACGCACCAGTAAAACCTTCCTCTCAAAGAAATAGCCCATTGACAGCAGGACTCGTTCAAAAGTAATATACGTTAGACAGTCGCACACCCACGTTCATATCTCTTTTTTCCATTATAGGAAAAATTATCTCAACAAGGCGAAGTGCAGCGTGGCTGTAACCGATCCTATAGTACCGGAAGCTTGCTTTCGAAACATGAGCTCTACGAAACGCTTTCTTTCACAAGCCATTTATAAAAAAAAAAACCCTTCGGTGACTTCGCGCATTTCTTTCTCTTCTAGGTACAATAAAGTTATTTTTTAGTAACATAGCGAACGAAGCTCTGGAAGAAGGATTCAATTTACGGCGTCAGTATCGCAGCAACAAAAATGATAAGACAAAATAAATAACACTCCGAGACGTAGTAAAGGGCAAGAAATGCGGAGAGTTCAGCAAAGCATGACTGGAAGAGTCTTCAGCTTTCATTCATTCTCGAACACGAAGGCAAGATATAAGAAATGTTAAGCCAACGCGTATGCTTATGCGAATACATTTTGGAGCATTTAAATTTACAGGGAAATGCCGGAAGACTTTTGTCATCCAGTAATCGATTGTGTTCGTTTAGACTTGTTATCACAACTGCTGTCGGTGCGTGTTTTTTTTTCACACACACACGCACACACACGCACACACGCACACACACACACACACACGCACACACACACACACACACACGCGCGCGCGCGCGCGCGCGCACGCCCACACAAAAGCGCGCGCGCACGGTATAAAGGGTGACAATGAAAATTACGCCAGTAACGATAATCATAAACAAAATGCCATCGCTCTAGCCACAGTTATTATACGGAACAATAGCGAATGAATAGCAGTTGCAAAATGAACATACCTTGTTAGTGAGTGCCGGTTCCTAGGCTTCAATGCCCAGTCTCCACAGATCCTGCAGATAAAGAGAAAAGATTGCGGCTATCAGCACAATGAGATGCTCTATAGCGGTATCTTGTTTCAGACGGCGTCGTGCGTCCACGAGCGTCCGTTTCATGGCTTGCTTGCCTTAGTGGTCTCCGTGAATATTGACACTGAGACGTTGCGACCGCCACAGTGTGAAGAAATAAACAGTTTGTTTCTACCTGTATGTACAGTAAGTATTACCTATTTTCATTGTTACCGTCATCAGCATCATCGTCATCGCTGTCGTCGTCGCCCGTAATATACCCGGAGTAACGCATGTATCATTATTACCGAGTCACGCCCTAGTTACTATGTATTGAGCGAAAAGGAGTAGCAGGCATCGTCCATTATTCGAACCTTGTCTTCACACATTAACTTTTCCATGACCGTGGGAAAAGTGGCCACATTTTGTATGCTTTTGTATTTATTTTTTGTTATGAGTAATATGATAGATACAGTGTGTAATACTATACATAAAGATAAAGCTAAGTTATTGTACTTTTTAATGGTATTACTCTAAGAAATTAATATTAGGCTATAATATGCAAGAATATTTATGAAAAACAAGATTTATTGAACATAGCACAGAACATTTTCAACGTTGTGCTACCAACATGAAAGAAAAAAAAAAGAAAAATAACCTGAAATATACGAAGTGTTTGCTCAACAGTTTTCTATATTAGAGGAAAGTTTGAATGATCTAAGTCAAAAAGCGTATGAGTCACCTTTTTTTTGTCTGCCCAGTGAAAACTGCGTTGCTCCATCAGGTTGCACGGTTATATTTTTTCCCTCTACAAATATTCCAGACAAAGTAATACAATAAATATTATTACAAAAAGGAATAAATCTTCTATTGATCCATAGGTGTTTTAGCAAATTTTGTAAAATAGCAGAACAGAAAAAAATTCAGATACCAAAAGGAAGCACTGAACACGGCACGAGACATCCTAACAGTTGGCTTCACCGCACACAATAAAAATATTCTAAACTTGTAAGCTTCAAAAAGGTCTTCAATGTCTGGCACTATCGAAATAGGTGGAACCATGTCTAAAAGCTCTAAGATGTAAAAAAATTCTTTTTAACACGAAAGTGTTTTATGCCGGGGTCCACCAAGTACATCCGTCACGGATATGACGTTGATAAAATGGACGCCAACGGGTGAGAAAGAAAAAAACCAAGAAAAACATACCCCGCTGGGAATCGAACCCACGACGTTGCGGCCGCGACGGCAAGCGCCCGACGCTCTACCGACTAAGCCAACTCGAGAGATGCTAGGCACGGCGCGAACGCGCCTTATATCTTTCACACCTTCTCTTTCGCGGCGGGCAGAGCGGGGCGGTGCCGCCGTCTGTGAGAGGTGAAAAGAAGTAATGCTTCACGATCGACACTTACTAGCGCTTACTCCGAGATTGCACGTGATATCGGAGGTCATGGTTAAGCGTCTCGATACCAGAGAGGTAGACTGGCCGCGCTGGCGTCGCCGAGGCACCCTTGACGCAGTTACGTTCTTTGCCTTTGTATTCGTGTTAGCGTGCGTCGGCTCATCGGAGTAGTGCAGCTTCCACGTGCACGAACGGGATTTCTCTGCCGCCGACTGCTTCAATTGCGAGAGCACCGACTAACAAAACTGCTGCAATATGCGTTGCAGATAGGACGCGATTTCGACGGGCGAATGTCGTGCCTTGGTGGAGCGAGAGCAGCGCCTGCGAGACAGAGGCCAGCGGGACGCACGCGTTTGCGACTCAGGCTACGAACCTCTACCTCCCGCGTTGCTGAAGTGCAGTGTGTGTTATGTATGCATGAGCACAGGCGTCGGCTACCCATTACTAGAAAGCGCACACCGTGCCGTTTCTCTCCTTAATTGACGACGCTTTGAAGAAGTGCATACCGGGTACCAATGTTGATTATGAGCTTGTTGATATCATCCTTACGCGCGATTCACGATTCGCTGTGTCCAAATATATGTTCACACCGTCAGCTACCTCAACGGTTTAATCATGATCATGGGCGTTAGTCGTCGCGATAGAGACATGCTGTCAACATGGGTGCATCCACGTCAAACGGTGCTATAGCTGCCAAACACGAATAGACATTGTACAAGCTCTCATATATCATAAGCACTACTTCTGTGAAGACACGTTTCACTTTCGTGTTATACCGATTCCTATGACGGAGGGATCAGCCATGTTTTTTTCTAAGGACGGTGTGCCACTATATAGGCAAAACAGGCCTTACAAATGGCAAATGTCCAGTCGTCAAGCTTCTTGATCTCATAACACTTTTTGTATTTTCACCGCCTCGTAAATCGGTAAGACTTGTTCTGAATGTACTTGTTTTGGGGACGTGTAGTCGTGGAATCTCGACAATACCCATATAGAGCGGCAGGAAAATGAAATTCACCATCTCTGTCGCCGTGACTATTTCCCAAAAACCATCATCGTCGACATAAGACTGCTTCTACAGGATTTTCATCCACGCATACTAATTTTTGTTAACACAAATCCTGTTTATTACTTTCGCTGTGAAAAAATGCCCAAAACACCGATTTTCCTTGAGACAGATATCGCTTCACTGCGCAACACTACTCAGAGGTCACGGCCGGGTACCCCTCTTGGGCTGAACATTACCCTCTACTGGCTGAAGATGATGTCACCAAATCTTTACCATATACTTTTGAGACACTGCAAATAGAAGATATAATAGCGCCAACATCCTCGCGACATTTCAATCGGAGTAAGAAATCGATGTACCAGAAAGCGTAACGCACTGATCCAACACTTGACTACGATCCGGGATCGTTCTATGGTTTTTTTTTATCATCCTAACTATATTTCCATGATTTCAAATCATCCTCAGAGTCACTTGTGCTAGAAACAGCCGAAGAATTGCTTGCAGACACAACATAATTGTACAGGGAACAACATTTCCGAGAGGGTTTCGCTTCCGGGTCGTCTGCCATTTTCGCGAACGAAGCAAGCGAACCGCTGTCTTTGAGTCACTGTTAAAT
Source organism: Rhipicephalus sanguineus (assembly GCF_013339695.2). Taxonomy (NCBI): domain Eukaryota; kingdom Metazoa; phylum Arthropoda; class Arachnida; order Ixodida; family Ixodidae; genus Rhipicephalus; species Rhipicephalus sanguineus. The sequence continues at coordinate 158,704,331 of NC_051181.1, read as the reverse complement.
ATCGCCGCCGCTCGGGAAAAAAAAAAAAAAAAAAAAAAAACTAACTGCGTAGGAAACGATACCTTAGTGCTTACAAAATGCGCTAGATGGTGCAATTAGTTGCCAGGAGCGCCCGTGTTTTTAAATTCTCGCTCGGCGCGTTCGGGACACCGGTGACCCACGTCCTATAGGCGCGGTCACGAAATAGTTAACAAAGAAAAGAAATCATGACACTTCTTTAATTAACTATCTATGAATGGAAGAATGAACATCTAAAAAGAAAAAAAAAGAAAACGTGCTAAGGAGTTGAATTCGGAATAAATCAACAGATGGCGTTCGTAAATTGCGACGCAACTCCCGGTCATTTATAAATACAATCCGGCAAAAACAAGATAGGTTAGAGAAGGACGAGACAGGATTTAAAGCTTCACGAAACCCCGCATTGAAGCTGCAGTTGCGAAGCATCTGTGCTTCCACGTTAGGAAACTCTACGTGTAAATGCGCATACGCAACTCACGCATGCAGCAGGGTAAGGGACGACGCGATTGATACCCGCATCGCGGCGAACACCTTCCAGCCCGGGGGGCCTTAGACGGGCTTACTTTGGCCTCGGCGAGCGTAATGTATGTCGGGGCCCAGATTGGATCCAGTAAAACACACCTGCCCCCACTACCACCACCCTCGGCGCGGCCTTGGAATTTCAGATGTGCGCGGCAGCAGCCATCGTCCGTCTCCGGGGCTTAAATCGTTTCCGTGCGCTGCTCGCCTGCCTTCCGCCTCGCTCCCTGCAGCTGTTTTCTCGCCAAAACTTTTCGTGCTGGCGTATTTGCGTTTTTTCATGAGTCCCGGTATTCTGCGTTTCGTTGTTGGACCTCTGGCCTTTGCGCTGGTCGCTCGAAATAACGACGGATCGCGAAGCGAAGCAGAACTCACGACGAGCTTAATTTGACGTCCGCTTCCTTTTACCAACGACAATGGAGCGTTCGTAAACTCAACCCCCTCCTGCCACTGCCCTTTCTTCTTTTATTTATCTGTACGTTGTTCATGTCTTCTAGAAGCACAATGCAAGCCTACCAACTACTTTTGCAGACTTGCAAAAAACAAGATCTTTTGGAGCATAGAAGCACTGGAGCATTGGAGCATAGAAGCGAGGGACAATGATGTCTATAGGCGCCCGCACGATGCTCAACAATGACATGGCCGACAAGAAACCCCATAGGAGAAACTTCGGGGACCAGAGGCTGCATTTAGCGCATGGGTTCCCCTTTGTTGCCTTGAACAGCTTACAGTGCAGCGCTGTCTGCGTGCTCGTTACCTATGACACCACACGGACTTGGAAGCCACTTAAACGTCACGTGACGTTCTTTTTGGCCATAGTATATTGACCAGTCCTTTAATTTCAAATACGAGCTGTTCGTACGGTAAACTATATTTTGGAATGTCGACCTCATAAGTCATCGCAGCAGAGGGCGACGAAGATGCTGTCGCCATCTCTAACGACAACAGACCTGTACGAGAGGCTGTACAGCCTGAGTCGGTATTTGTTGTGATAGACGAGGAACATTGTTCAGTGGCCGTCCACGGCAAGAGTGACCGACTGTGAAAGCGTGTCCGCGTGCTCAGTGTTTCGCTGTTTACCTCTCTCTAGTCCCTTATTTTTGAACGTCCCTTTCAGCTATTCGCCAGTGAACTGTAGCATAGCAAATACTTCCTTCTGGTTCACTGCGCCGCCATTCTCATTCCCACTGTTTTTTTGTTTTGTTTTTCTGTAGCGCATTCCCGTGCCAAGCCTCTCAGCTTCGTGTAAGGCTGATAGAAATATGTAATGTGGGCCAAAAGCAGCCACCAGCGAAAAGGTGACTGCATGGATCCCACACAAGATAGTTACAACATTGTACACCGGTTATCCTCCCGTCCGCGTGCCAGAACGCCGACGTCACCAGAAATGGTATGCTAGTCGAATCTACCAGTAGCAATAATAAGCCAATTCTCAAACACACGGCGCTCACGAAACGACAGCACACCATGCACCACAAAGAGCGGGCACGCAGGTTCCATTAGATCGAAACTTCTCGAAGAATGTCGGAGACGCGTCACTGCTTCGCTGTCACTTTGCTTTCGGAGTTGAAGCTACGTGCACTATCCGGAAAGCCTTAAGTGAAGTACCAGCGGCGGTGGTCAAGTGGTTGTGGTGCTCGACTACTGAGCCGAAGATCGAGTCATCGAAACCCGGCCGCGGCGGTCGCATTTAGATGAAGGCGAAATGCTAGAGGCCCGTGTACTTACATTTAGGTGCACGTTAAAGAATCCCAGGTGGTCGAAATTTCCGAAGCCCTCCACTACGGCGCCTCTCAATATCATACCGTGGTTTCGGGACGTAAAACCCCAACGATTATTATATTATTCGCTAAGAGAAGCACCAGTTGGAGCCGCGCAACCGCCCAGAGTATAGTTACTGTGTAGGCTAATAAAGGAGCCTATGCAGTAACTCCAGCTCCGAGGGACAAAGCATCGTGTCATCTTCTCAACAAAGTTAAAAGTACAAGCTCTCCATCGGCTTCACCTAGGGGGACGCAAATGTCATACCCAAGTTCCTGCACAGCAACGACGCTAACCTACCGCTCTTGTAGACATAATGCATGCCCTATTAATATTGCAGAAAATGACATGGCTGCAGTGGCACATGCGGAATCGACACGACATCTGACGGGCACAAGTCGATAACGCAGGCATCGAAGGAACACACGACCGTTCCTCGTTTACTGTCATATGGCGAAAAACACAACAAAACTAGCCTGGTACTTACTGGTAACTTAATTTTTATTTAACATAGGAATTATAATAATAATATCTGGGGTTTAACGTCCCAAAACCACGATATGATTATGAGAGACGCCGTAGTGGAGGGCTCCGGAAATTTCGACCACCTGGGGTTCTTTAACGTGCACCTAAATCTAAGTACACGGGCCTCAAACATTTTCGCCTCCATCGAAAATGCAGCCGCCGCGGCCGGGATTCGATCCCGCGACCTTCGGATCAGCAGTCGAGCGCCATAACCACTAGACCACCGTGGCGGGGCATAACATAGGAATTCTAAACCTTGAACACAGACTGAATTTCTCTGTCAACGCTTTGCTCACAATTTCCTGTATAAGCATTCAATTTTTCTTTGACAGATAAGGTAGCGATGTAGGTGACAGCCCCTTTTGTTCGACTGCCAACAAACGTTATAGCGTCCGAATACTTAACAACCGCATCGAATTGAAACAGAACAATTGCGCGAAAGAAGACCCCCCCCCCCCAAAAAAAAAAAAAAAACAACAACAACAAAAAAACTCGGCAATCAAAAGCGAACGAAGGACCTCAAAGACACGTCCGTTCAAAGAAAGGCGTTCCATCGGCGACGTTCTGAACACGGACTTGATCGAATTTCTGGGCCCTGACAGCGCACTTATGAGTTTCAAGCCTTCTTTGCCTCGCGAAGCGAGGGCGCCTACGCAAACAGTCATAGTCATAGTCCATTCGATTCAAAAGGTGAAAGTACACAAACGCAGTTATGAAAAGTTGAAGTGTTTTAGTCAATTCCTCTTTCACGATGTTATCACTATCATTATCATCAGCAGCTGGGACAGTCACAAACTGAACCTGCAACTTCGTTGCTCACCACAGTTGATACCCCACAAGAAAGAAAGAAAGAAAGAAAGAAAGAAAGAAAGAAAGAAAAAGAAAGAAAGAAAGAAAGAAAGAAAAAGAAAGAAAGAAAGAAAGAAGGAAAGAAAGAAGGAAAGAAAGAAAGAAAAAGAAAGAAAGAAAGAAAGAAAGAAAGAAAGAAAGAAAGAAAGAAAGAAAGAAAGAAAGAAAGAAAGAATCAATCTCCCCGAGATATATAGGGAGGCTGCTGACAATCAGCAAAGAACAATTAAGAATAAAGAAACAACGCGGAAGGCATTGATTGCGGGCTCGGCCCACGTCCGGCAAAGGTCGATCCAACGCGGCTCATCAGGCCGGGGCACCTGAGTTCTGATCAGAAAGCTCTCGAGAAGAAAGGAGGCATGGCATAACAGAGGGTTCACTCCGATGCCGCATCGAATCTCGCGATGCTAATCTGTTGACACCGCGCTCCGTAACGAGCACACGCGCTGATTGGCTCGTCTTGATGAGCTGCAGTGCCCGAGGGAACCTACGGGAACACCACCGGGAATTCAATCAGCATTCTCCCGCAGCCGAGATGTCTTGGCAAGTACTGGCGCGTTTGTGTATACCTCTTAACTCCGCGGCACGGGGTATGCTTTGACACGTTCTACAGGATAGAAATGTTAACGCCAGTTTTTGACGATTGTGTCGTGTACATTAGATTCTCGCATTATAATCCGAACAAGACGGAAGTTGAAGGGAGCATGAAGACTACAAGAGATGAGAAGGAAGGAAGGAAGGAACAGGAGAGAGAGAAAGTCTAGAAAAGTTCGTATGCCATCTTACACAGGGGAAAGGGATAGGGGAGCTTGAAAGTTTGAGGTAGAAGTGATTAGAAATCCTTGAAGGAGGGAACGTCGCTAGAGACAGCGTTTCGACTAAAGGACTTGTCTTCGCCAAGGCAGCAAGTGAAGTAATTTCTGTCAACTTTCTTTTCGTGTCCCTTCTGTACAGGCAAGCGACGATTTGCCGTAATAAGAAAACAAAACCAAGAAAAAAAACAAGTACCAGTTGTTTCAAGAATTCCTCCCGACGGTGTTATTAGAGTATTCAACTAGTCAGATTATAAAACGTTAGTTATATATATATATATATATATATATATATATATATATATATATATATATATATATATATATATATAATATATATATATATATATATATATATATATATATATATATATATATATATATATATAGGTTCTGTGCGTCATTAGTCGTCGAAGTTTACTTCTGAATGCAACGGATTTCGAAATGTTTATGAACAACAAACCTATTAATTTTAATTTCTTGATTTTGTGGACGTACGACAGAGTTGCAAGTTCTCTAAACATTAAGGGTAGTTATGAAGTTATCAACGCAACGAAGGATCGAAACGCTGAAGAGCTAAGGCGCCTCATAAAGCTTTTATAGTATTGCATCTTTCCGGGAAGACTCAATGTGTACTCACGAAAGAAATAAAGAAACATCGAGATTAAGAAAATGTAACACAGAAGACGACGAGTAAAAGGAGCGCATTCGGTAAACAAGGAAGGTTACTACGAGAACGTTGTTTGACGCGTAATGTTGAACCCTGTACGCTGTATGTTCGACCAACTCAGAAGCTAAGGAGTATAGCTGACACCTTATTCGTGCGTGAGCGCCTCATTGTATCGTAATAATAAAAACTCACACGGTCCCTTATGCATTCACCTAAGACGACTCGAAGGCGAAAGCCATCTACTTCTTCTTCTCAGTCGATGCATTGATCCCTCCTCGCCCCTCGCCCCACCCCCCTCCCCCACCCCGACAGCTTTCTGCACCTAACGTGGTTTTGCACTGCCTCCAGGATCGGAGGCATCGCAAGCTTTCTGCACGTCACTTGGTTTTGCACTGCCTCCGTGATCGGCCCACCTTAGACCAAGCGGCGACGTAATGTGATGACGTCAGCATGTGACGTCAATTTATGTGACGTCACAGTGACATCATGATGACGTCATGGCGAAGGCACATATTTTGGCAATCTGTAACGTCATGATGGCGTCATATGATGACGTGATGAGTTTTTGCACGACTCGTGTTGACGCCGACAGTCAATTTTCGCGTTTAATGAGGCATCTAAGGCTTTCGCCTTGATAATAAAAGTGCGTGCTAATGTCATACGCAGTAAGAGTGTTGAAAACGTTTCCTTTATTACAGACGTGGGTAGGACTTTCTCTCTTGGCAGCGGTGACCTACTTTTCCGCAATGTCTCATCTCTTAATAGGCCACAAAACTTCTTCTCCGCGCTCGCCCACTTGGGCATGAAGGGAAGAAGATCGACGAACAAGAAACGTAATCGGCAGAAAAGGCATCTCGGTCTCTTCATTAGCGAGACGGGCAGTGGCGGAGACAAAGCGAGAGCCGGCAACTCGGCAACGCGCTTCCAAAAATACGCTGTGCTCGGATAAGGGCGCGGTCATCACATAACGCAAAGGGTACGAAAAGACACGACCGCGAGGGCCCAAAGGACCCAAACTCCTCCCCGAGATGCGACCTTAGCGTCCCGGGAAGGATCGGTCAAGCGGCAGACCATTGTTCAGCGCACCGGAACGTTGCCTCCCTGCGAGACTTTCGGTCTGAGCTTCGAAGCGACAATGCCACCGCGAAACAGCGCTTCAGAGCTTTCTTTGTTGTTCAGTATGATGACTTCGCCACGTTCCTGATAGGATTCCTCTCTCTTTCTGAAGTTCGCGCAACCGAATAGATGTTCACCTAAAGAAATTTGACGTGTGAATCCTTGGAACATGAGAACTCTATGTTTGTGTTTTTCTGGCGGCTCTTTACGATGTATTCGTGATGCATTAAAAGAAAGCCATTTCAGAGGTAGAGGATGTTAGAAGAGATAAGGTTGTGCTTTGTTGGCTGTACAATTTTAATGCTTACAACGCGCTGCTGTAATATAAGACTCATGGACGAAAACGATGCGGGTGTTGCATTCATGTGCAGTCGCTCTCGTCCTATAGCATCGTTTGCGTTCTTTCTTTGCCCCTAAGCCTTATTTTGCGGTCGCACGCAGCAAGCGTCAAAAAAGGGCATTTGCTGTCTAGCTTAATCGTAGAAGAGCAGCTTAGGCTTGTTAAACAAGCACATAACGCAAGTGGAATAGCGTAATCCGTATAGCAAAAGTCTCGCATCCGTGCAGCAAAGTCTCGCGTAACGTAAGTAAATGGCGACAAAAGCTACAAATTTTCCTGTACCGTTTCGTGATCACGCCAGATTTTTCGTCTGATAGAGCATACAAGGCTTGCGCCTTAATACCTCCTTCGAAAAGGCGTTATATCTAAAAAAAAAACGGTCAATAAACCTAGTTGGGCGTGTTGGTTTACATGATAAATCTGGGAATGAGCTTAAAGGATGAGGACAAAAGGTGAGGTCAGGACAAACGGAACACATGTGTGTCTTGCCCTCACCTTTCGTCCTTAAACGTTCCCACATTCACCCGGAAAATGCAAAGGGTCGGCCTCTTTCCGCAAATGCCCCTGTCTGTAGACGTTGACGACGGTGACCTTCGCTGAAGGACGTCTATAGAAAGAACACAGTAGAAAATGACGCAGCAACGGTAATACTATACCATTGGAAATCACAGTACGATACGTCTGCTATACCGTTTGTGAAAGCGCTTTATATACATTTTGATGGACAGCCTATTTTCCAGAAACATAGCATCTCTCTCGCTTCTTTAATGCCAACTTCCCACGTGCTTTTAAATTAAGTATTTTGAGAAACGTGA
>NC_051181.1:158649406-158691906 GCF_013339695.2 Rhipicephalus sanguineus | reverse complement strand
ATATATATATATATATATATATATGAACAAGTACATCTCAGCACGGAGGAAAGGCAAACGGGGGAAAAAGAGTGATGCAGTATGATGATGGGAACAGGAAATATGATTTATTTTTATAACCTCCATATTTTTCCTCTTCTTAGGTTTTTTTTTAATTGACATGATGTAAGGGGATGTTGGCGCACAAATAAGACGCCGGCTACTCCTTTGCTCTTGGAGTACATAGGGTCCAGAGAGAAAGATTGAAAATTTTTCTTCTTAGTTTATCTTCATATTCCTCCACAAATAGAATCATAATCGTTAGCATATGTACCAACGTCATATTACATGTTTAGTACAAAGGGCAAGCCTCCCGCCGTCATTCCAAGTCGTGTCTTCTATTGCCATACGTGTGTTTTCTGATATTTCAACATATGTATATGCGTGTGTATATTTAAAAACGTTTTTATTGCTACGTAATATACGTATGCATGAAACCCTAACAGGTGTTTGTATATACGCTAGAGATCGTATGTGTACATAGTACTTTCGATTGTTTTTTTTTCTTATTCTTTTATTCTCTTGTTTTCTTACGCGCGCGCGCGCGCGTGTGTGTGTGTGTGTGTGTGTGTGTGTGTGTGTGTGTGTGTGTGTGTGTGTGTGTGTGTGTGTGTGTGTGTGTGTGTGTGTGTGTGTGTGTGTGTGTGTGTGTGTGTGTGTGTGTGTGTGTGTGTGTGTGTGTGTTTCAATATTAGTATCATTATGGTGGGACAGCCGGCTCTAACGTAGCCTACCTTCCCGAGTTTTTAATGTATAAATAAAAATAAAACAATACCACTCTACATTCCGCCTTTGAAATCAGTTGAATTTTCGCGCCTGTGTTTATTTATCTCATATAGCCCTCGTTTTTAAGTGCTCCCCCTTAGGAAAAAAAAAAACATTTTATCGTGAAGGTTTACCAACTCACAGTAATTGTTGGAGGTTTTACGTCTCAAAACCACGATATGATTATGAGGGGTGCCGTTGTGGAGGGCTCCGCAAATTTCGCCTATCTGGTGTTCTTTAACGTGCAACTCAATCTAAGTACACGGGCCTCCGGCATTTCGCCTCCACCGAAATCCGGCCGCCGCGGCCGGGATTCGATGGAGCGAGCTTCGGGTCAGCAGTCGACCACCTTATTAACCACTAGACCACCGTGGCGGGCAACGTTTACCAACTCGCCCAAACCTTTCTAAGCCACATTATTTCGAGCAACCGCATACAGCGCGGAGTGTGTAGGGTACGCTGCGCGAGAGCAGGCGTGCGCAGCGGTCGTCCATCGTTCCGAGCAGTGGGGAAGACACAGGTTGTGACACGAGTGCCTCTCCCTCCCTTCGTCGTCGACTGCCGGCGATGGCTGCCGCGCGTGCCTCGAGCGAAATATGTCCGGCAAACAGCCATCACGCATGTCCGAGTGCAGCCAGGGCGCCCATTTCCGGCAGCGCTGAGGCGATGAATGCTCGGCGCCCGACGTGACGCGTGTGCTTCCATGTCCGCCTCGTGTCCCGCTGCATCCGCATTTCTCTCCCATCACCAGATGAGTGCTCTCCTCTGCTGTCTTTTCCATTTCTTCTTCTCGCGTTCCTTGGCATATTATTCTCTTTTACCTTATTTCTCGATTTTTGTCTTTCACGTTTTATTCGGTTCTTTTATTTCCGTCGTATATTTTTGCCTGCCCCATGCGTCACTCAATTCTTTTCGTTTAGCTCGCTAACGAAAAGAAGGATCTCGGGGGGCAGTCTTAGCGCGAAACCGCTTCTTTATCAGCGGGACCGCACGTGCGCGAGAGGAGCTCTCGTGGCCACCTTCAGCTCGGCGCTGCTCCGAATTAATGGCATACGTGCCAGGGGGGACTGGCGTCCGAGAGCTATAGCTGTTCGCTCGGACGTTCGTGCGTGGAGAGCGAAGGCTCGGCGCGTAAACGAGGATAACGAGGCACTGAAGCGCCCCCCTGTGCTCGCTTCCCTCCCTCCTTCGTCAAGACGGTCTCGGGATTCCAACCGCGCATCTCGGCCACTTGTCGTCGTCTCTCGGCGCGGCGCCGTGATCCGATTGTGCAGACTCGAGAGCACGCCCCGAACGTTAGCGGTGCGAGTTAACTCCAAGTGGCAGAGCAGTTTAGCCGCTCGGGACGCTGTGTGGTTGCACGTGTGAAGCAACGCTTCGTGGATCGTCACGCCGCGCAACAGAATACCGGCTAGAAACTCTTCCTTGATTGGACTAGACAGCATTGGAGGTTGCGAAGCGCTGCGGGACGTAGTATTATGGGCGCCCGCGATATAAAGTGACGAAATCGGTCAGTACCGCTGGAAGACGAGGTTTACAAAGAAGCGAGAAGTGTCGTTCATTTATCAACGGGATAGTGACACTTCCTGTTCTCTGCACACTACGCCATAAACGTTGTTTTCGAACGTATATCTCCTTAATCTTCGTATTTCCAATGGCTTAATAAGTTTATAAACAATCTGACACTATCGAATGTCCAAATGTCACTATCCCACAATCGCGGCCATAAATTATCGCCGTCGCGCCTTGCCGTTGTCGCCATTACACATGCTCGGTTCTAACCTAGTGAACTAGAACTGTAACACTACTGCTCTCATTAGATCATAAATACAGTTACGCTTTATGGCTCCCTACGGGAACATGTACAGTAACTCTAAAGTACACGTTGCCCCACCAGCTAGCAATATGCAGAAACCGACATGCCAACTATTTGAAAAATGCACCAGAAAACTGACAACCAGTCGCGCGGTCTCTCTCTCGCTCGCTCACACTCATATATATATATATATATATATATATATATATATATATATATATATATATATATATATATATATATATATATATATATATATATATATATATATATATGTGTGTGTGTGTGTGTGTGTGTGTGTGTGTGTGTGTGTGTGTGTGTGTGTGTGTGTGTGTGTGTGTGTGTGTGTGTGTGTGTGACAAATGAAGCCATGGCAGGAAAAGCCGACGATGAAGAAGTGCGCGAGCAATCACTGTCAAGATCACAAAGGGTCTTCCGAACCTTCATAGGAGCACTGGAGCCGGCTGCTCAGAACTGCTGCTCATAGTAAGCGGTATAAAGCGGCCTAAGGATTGCGTCAGTTTAGCATTAGTTAGTTGTTTTTCTTTCCCTATTTAAGTTCCCCGAAAGCCGAAGAATTGTGGAGCTCAGGCGAAATCGAACAAACGCTGTTCCAATCACTCTGAACAGCACTTACTGACGTGGTTACGACAAACTCTTTAAAGCTCTTATATATTTTAAGTGCATGCGCTGCTTCGCGCGTAAGTTTCTTTGAAGTGCCCAGGTATTCATCGACAAAAGATTCCTGCCCTTTCATTATACGCGTAGAACATAACCAGCGCTACTAATGCCCTCCCTTTTCCGCCGTTTCTTCCGAGTATTCACGCGTACCAATAGATTAAATATAACCCTTCACGCAGCGCTAATGTATCTCGCCAAGTGAGTTTTATCGTTCTGAGCACGTTTTACGACTGGAGTTCACCGGCGCAGAAAAGAAAAAAAAACGCACAAAGTGATGCACCCATGGCAGCGCTTAAATATTTCAAAACTCGCTTTCGAGTGCCTCGGCCGATGAAACACTTACCCGATAGCTTTCGGCAGCACAGCCTAGAAAAGGCCAACGGATGGGAGACGCTGACGCCCCTCCATTTCGTTCACACTTTGCTCGTCTCGCTCCCAAGCCCCCCCCCCCCCGTTTTTTTTGTTTTCTTCTTTTTTTCTCTTTCGCATTTGCATTATTCGGGCGCATCTAAGCGCGCATAACAGCAGAATCGGAGCGTCTTTGCTTAAACATAAATTATTGATGTGTACGGGAATACTACAGGGCCAGACACAAAGCTTGGCGCCCTATAGTTGCGGAATAACGCTGTAGTACTACCTGCTTGCGCTACTCATGAGCAGCTCGTTGAAACGAGTTGGAGTTACAGATGAAATATTTTCAGGGCTTCTTTCTTTCTTTCTTTCTTTCTTTCTTTCTTTCTTTCTTTCTTTCTTTCTTTCTTTCTTTCTTTCTTCTTCTTCTTGCTTTCTTTCTTCTTCTTTATTTCTTCCTATGTCTTCATTTACTATCAAATAATAGGGGTACACAGACTCATATATGGCCAGAAAAAGGCTTACGGTACTTCCTTCTGCAAATGCACTACTTTCATGTATTCAGTCATGTTGCAAAAGTTAATCTTGAGTAGCAATATCCTCTCACGGTGGTCTCACCATCTTGCTGCTTATTACCATTAGCTAACATGCAGGTTCGCCGGAGCTCCTTCCGGCGCATGACTAATCACAGTAAGCTGCCCGTAATTAGGGAGTACAATAAAGGAAAGTCAAACTACCTTGAAAAACTTCGACACACGCACACGCACACGCACACGCACACACACACACACACACACACACACACACACACACACACACACACACAATAATTGTCGCCACAGTTAAAGCCATTTGTCACATAAATATTCATATTCGAAATCATTCGCTTCACTTCAAAATGAGTGGCATCAGCGCGTTTACGATACTAAGCTGGGTGCGTGTTTACGCATGACTGCTTAGGCAGCAGGCCGCGGGGCAGAAGTTTGTTCAGATTGACGGGAAATAAAGAAAATGAGCAAATCTCGCACCGCGGAACTTGCATAAGGCCACGCAGTAATTCCTCGGCTGCTAGAAAAGAAGAGAAATACTAGACGGGGGAAAATATAAACAAAGAAACAAGCAAGGCCAGTGTCGAGTGACAGCAGTGCGCAAATTAGCTCAGGCTGAGAAAAATACAAACAAAATAGCGCGACGCGCTTTATGTAAACCAGCTCCCTCGCCTTCTATTGCGCAAGAGCAATTTCGGAAACTTTGCGCACCCAACCAAAGCTTTTTTTTTCTTTTTTTTTCATCGTCATGCAAGTGTCTCTGCTTCTGAGGTACGCATTCCACAAAAACTAAAGATAAAAAAGAACACCCTCACGTTGCTTTATTGCCGGCAGTATGACGCGAAGCCTCATGAATATTCGCGCTGTCCACCGCACCCCCCACTGGCCGTCGAAGCTGCTGGTCTGCTGCACCGCTCTGCGACTTTGGCACGCTACACCGTCACAGACTTTCTTCCGTCGTTAAAGGGCCCCTTGGTTATGGTGCTCGACTGCTGAACCGAAGGTCGCGGGTTCGAATGCCGGCCGCGGCGGCCGCATTTCAATGGAGGCGAAATGCTGGGAGCCCGTGTACTTAGATTTGGGTGCTCGTTAAAGAACACCGGATGGTCGAAATTTCCGGAGCCCTCCACTTCGGCGTCTCTCATAATCATATCGTGGTTCTGGGACGTAAAACCCCTACAATTATTATTATGACGCATATTTGAAGGCGTGCTTCTCTCCAATCACGGTGAACAGAAAAAAGAGAAAAAGGTAATAAAAAATTGGCCGCGTATCTGCGTGCTTCGCTGCAAATGTCGTCTAAAGACGATAGAAGAGGCGCTACGTGAGATATGGACGCCATCTGGCAATACGTCGGGAAACACGAGTGCTGTGTTGCGGGCTGGTACTCCCGGCGCAGCGGCAGGCGAAGACCGGCGGTGACCAACGCGACCGGTGGGGACGCCGGCCAGCCCGAACACGCTGTTTGGCGCGATGTGCCGAAGGAGAAGAAACGTCCGCACTCAACGAGTACTCTCCACACACTCTTTTATTTACACGTCGCCTGGGTAAAACAGCAATGCCAGAGCGGCGCCCCCTGTCATTCGTACAATGCAATACTGAACCGAAACCGAAACACAACATGAGCTTGTGCAGAGGGCACGGAGGAAGACAAGTTTCAGCGCAGTCGCATTTTCAGCGCAGCTTAAGAAACTAGGGTTGTAACATTGTAGGGCGAGTAGGGCCAGAAGGACCGTCACGACGAAAACCTGCCTCCTCAGTCGTATTCGCCTGGAACGTTGGTGTGGCTTCGCGTTCCCTCCTCCACTCCTGGCCTTTCCACAAAGCTACTGCCTAAGTACGAAGGCCTCTACCGCGTCCTACGTCAAGCATCCCCAGTTAACTATATGATTGAGCCTGTTCAATCATCTACGGGCCGCCGTCGTCGCGGCCGCGAGACTGTTCACGTCGATCGACTGAAGCCGCATTATGACCCACCAGCTGTACCTGTTCCTTAGGTCGCCAGGATGGCTCACATCTTAGTCACATAACTATGTATTGCACGGTCCTTACGGCTCAAATAAATAAACATGAAAATGATAGGATCCTCCGTCTCCTTGCTAGTGAGTGTTCTTAATGAAGGAATAACTATAATCTAGACCAAATGCATAGATAAGTCAAGCATTTTCAGACATTACGATGAAGGAAAAAGTGCACTGTAAGAGCTCTTTAAGAAACGCGGCACGTCGATCATCTCGTCAAACGCGGAATCTAGTGCCTGAAGTGCAGTCGCTGTGTGTAGAATTCGTCAGGATGAAGAGAGACACGGTAATTGCGCAGCAGTGCTTAACGCTCACCATTTTTTATGGCGGTTACGTTAGACGTAACTGAAAATAAGAACTCCCTTAACACAAGTATGCGCAGCGTGACTGCAGGGAGTCATTCACTGCAAAAAACAAATGCTGGAAGATGAAAGCTAGAGTGATCAAGTCAGCGCATTTCTCTGAAATATACAGCGGGTCGCAAAGTTCGAAACCTTGCGCAATAGTCGAGCTCACTCCTTCTCAACTTCATGTCTACTGCGTCAAGATTTAGCGCGACTCAAGAGGTTATAGTAGTTTAGAAATCGAGGCGGCATGATTGCAAGTAGTCTTCAAACACAGCATCGGCTCGCGTGGCAATCAATCAGTCTTGATTGCGTGGCAGTCAAGAGTTTGACAGCAACTCGCCTGGCAACGAACATGTCGAAATAGAGCAGACGCGCTAAGATATTTTAAAAAATGCAGCTTGACACTTTGTGGCCCGTATGGACCACTTGTTCAACAAAGAGATTGCCCTCGCTACCCAAGCTTTAATTCTTTCTCTTTTTTTTTGCATGTTGGCGACTGCCCGCTAGCTTTGGTTTGCACCATTGCGTTGTGTGCACACACACATAGTCAATAATAATTTAAAAAGAAACGTTCTTGCCTTTCCTGTGCCTGGGGTACGCAGTCAGTATACCTGAAAAAGTGGCAATAAAAACACGTTAATATTCTCTTTTAATTATCATCATGAACACGCACAGCAAAGACAAAGCAAAACTCAACTCAAAGCGGAGGTGGGATTATTTGCCAGGAAAGCAAAATGTACGCTGGTACATACTAACGAGGAGGAGGTGCACGTTGTCTTGGAATCGAGTTTTAACGCACAGGGACCGATTCACGTGAACAGATAACACAGAATTTGCAAGTTCACGTGAATTTGTCCCTGTACTTTACAGAACGGTTATCTGAGACAATCTATAACCAACTGTCCTCCATTGCCGTTCTGTTGAGGTATACGTCGTGACCAAAAGTCGCAGAAAAATATTACGCGCTTCCTTTCTTCAGCTTCATACTGATCCGTCCTTCTATTAATATCTGCTGTTGTTGTCGTTGTTGTTAAATGCTAAGCGTTAAATACTAAACGTCATCAAAGATGTTGCCTCCCTAGCAATTGCTGGCATACATGAATTTGTGCAGATGATTTTAAACTTACATCTAGAGGAGTCATTCCCCACCTATGGTCTTTGTAAATACGCGTACACTATATAGTATAACACTGTGTGCTTTAGCATAATGTTCAAAGAGAAGACCTCCAAGTCACCGTATTCGGCACACTGCTTCGTTATTTCCTTATTTTATCTGTCTGAGTGCCCGACACAATTGAATAAAAATGTCACTGTATAGCAGAGCGCGTTAATGTTCACAGAACGTTCATGGGTACTGTATAAATTGACAAAAACAGCGACCACCGAAACGTAAACGACGCGGCCGCAGGCACTTTCCTTCGACGACACAAAGACGACCCCCACGTCTTGCCTCAATTTCAGCCGCAAATGCGTTGCAAGCTTTCAATTTTCTCGGTTTTGACGTTCCCAAAAGCTTCTGCGTGCAGCTGTGCAAAGAATAGGGCCTTGTTTCCAATCCCAGCACCGCACTCGACGGCGCCCTGTCGCGTTTTGGCCTCTTATCAGCGCGCTCGTGTTCTTTTTGTGTCGTTCTACATTTGCGAGCCCTGACGCGTACGTCAAGGCGAGTTAGCGCGAAGCACTTAGAGCCCGTGTCGGGCCCCGTCCGCTGGAACTCGACACGGGACCACTAATGGGCGTCATCAGCGGAAGGCGGCAGTTAACGTCGGGCCACAGGGCATGCGGCGAGCACCGGGGACCTCTAACCCGATTATCAGCGTGCGCTCTACCGCGCTCCAAAAGTTCGCCGATGCTACGGGGACCCTTCGAAAAACGTGCGCCTGCGCACCTGTGTGGCCATAAATTCGTGCAGCACTGCAGAATGGCGCATTTCGTGGTTGCGTGGTAAAGTTCGGTGCAACGCGCACCCGCAATAAGATGTCGATTGAAGGTCGAAGCAATGTCGTGTGTACAGCTAGATGAACACGGCGCTCGGCATGCGCAGCATTCCGCCTGACTTAGACGGCAAAAGAGAGAGAGAGAGAAAAAAAAATAAAGGAAAGCAGGGAGGTTAACGACAGGAATACACGTTAATCAGTCAGGTTGTACGTGGTGCGCGTGTCGTGCTTAAAAAATAAGCGTTAAACATCAACGGTAGCGGGCAGGCGATTGAATTCTTTAGTGAGCAGTCATGCAGGCGCGAGTGTGGGTTTTCTTCAGCGAAGGGGAGGAGGGGGTGTTGCTAAAATGATGTCTGTCTGAATTTAAGACGATCATGGGTCCTGATAATGATTAGACGGATTTTTATCTCTATACTTTTGCCCTCTCTCTCTCGTTTCCTTCTTTCTTTACGATCAATATTATTATTATTATTCAGTTTATTCATATCCAAGGCAGCATTCTAACGACACATTATAACCAAGAGAAAGAAGGACTTGATGAGCTTGTCAAGTGCGTACGCTGGCGCTGCACACAAACTTCAAAGTTTGGGGGAAGGTGGGGGAGGAAAGGGGGTGTATCCGAGCATGCACCCGTACGCCGATTAAGGATCACAGCCAACAGTTGGGTAACACGTGTGTATTCCGTATCTACGTAGACTCCCGAAAAATTGTGCGGACGTTTTATACTTAACAAAAAATCTCTCCAATTCTTGAACTGTTTTTCTCTTCCGCGAGCACACCACAGCCAATCATGCTCATATTCTGTATTCTATGGTTTACATTCATTCTGCTTCTCATTTAATGCCGTTCTCATCTCCAAACCTCTACGGAGAAAAATATCCATGTTAGAATCTTTCTAATTTTGCGTCATTGAGCAACTGACTCAAATGTCATATATTATGCTACCACAAATACACAAAACCGGACATTTTTCGTCTAGTTTCCTGGGCCACAATTTAGCCAGGACCTGATCAAGAGTGCATAGATGTCGCCGCATCCTCGTATCCACAGCTACTTCACATTCACATAAATTTGTGTCGCTATTATATTATCACAGTTGATAAGAATTTTGAAACATAGTCATAAATGACCAAATTAATAATTAATTAAGTGTACTATTCGTTCTGCTTCAGTACAACTCGAGCGTCGCATCGAGATGTGGCGGATGATATTAATTAATGAGCAGCCATGAGAGTTTTCACAGCAAGAGACCGCGGCCTAATTCTGCGAAGTCGGCGCATGCTATCCTGACCTTTCTGTCGCGTACCTGCGCACTAAAAAAAATTCTCGCTACTGCGCACAGTAAGCGCACATAAATGGAAGAACGACCGCTAAGTAGGCCGCAGCGGTGGCTCGGTGATTACGGCAACTCGGCTGCTGACCCGAAAGACGCGGGTTCGTCATTCGGGTCAAATATTAATTCGACGTCCCCAGAAATTCTTGTTATCGATATATTGCCGTACATTCAAGCACAAATTACAAATGCGTGCACTGACGTAGCCGAGCCTCCAGTTAAAACGCTATGCAGACGGTGTCGGCGCAATATCAAACGGTGCACGCTTTTAGCAGCCCATATAGCGGTGTGGATGGGCGTTCTAAGGCACGACCTCGCTTATTGCTTTCCCGCGCGCGTCGTTCCGAACAATGCAAATCGTGTTATGTGCGGTTTGTCTCCGATCCATACGCTATGCGTCGCCTCCCCCTCCTCCCACTTGTATGCCTCGCGTGCCTAAAATGGCACGGCGTAGTGAGCATCCTTCGGCGTGTGAGCAAGCCAAGGCCCCGACACGGGTTCATACAGGGTAAGCAAACACCAAGTTTGCCAGAACAATCGCATTCCTCTCCTGTTTGCTTCCCCAGTTTCGATGCCAACGGTGCGCCGCTGAGTCAACAAAGCCAAAACGAGCTTCGTTGACAGGCAGTGTTTTGCTATGACAATTACATCGTTTGTGTGAAAAGAAAAATTAATAAAAGAAAAAAAAACCGATTCGGCTGGCTATGCGCATACGCTCTGCTGTCATCTAGAATAACGAGGGTCGGCGTCACCGCAACCAGTGCGCGTATCTCAGTAACGAAGCCAATTAGGTATTTAAAGTCAACAGTACACCGCGCGGGCGTTTCACCTGCGTCGGCGAATACTAAATATGAAGCGTCAGTGAGCAAGTTTTTTTTATTGCTCCGTTTATGCGATTTGTAGCTAGGTAGAAGCGAATAAAGCAATCACACTTCTGCTCGCATAAATTTAACTATGGAGCGATGCATAAACTGCAAGCCCAAAACGGGGCCGGTGAACTTAGAGCTGAAAGTTGGGTAAGCTGGTTCTTCGGTGAATTATAAGAACTTCTAGCCCCCCCCCCCCTCCCCGCTAAAAAGAGAGGAAAGAAGCAAGCGGACAGAAAGACACACCCGCGTCTTTAAGTGTTGAAATGTTTTTCGCTGAAAATTCATATAATGTCCTTGAGGACGGCAAAAGCGACATTCCGAGGAATGAATGACTGACAAGTCTGCACCCTGTCATATCGCAAACGGTGAACAAGAAGAGGAAAAATGCTAGTAATAGATAAGTAACAGGGTGATATATCCAGAGCATACATTCAGAACTGTTGTATCCACCGCCATGCCCTGCCGGACTTCGCCCGAGAGCCGCAGAACCGCGAAGTACACCGCACCAGCCCAGTAAATCAAGCAAATCTCTTTATTATTGTTACGCGATGGGTATATATACAGATCCATGTGTCAGCTGACGTGATAAGGCGCGTGCCTAGCGCCATCTAGGTTATATAAACGCAACAGCTGAATACGACAAGAACCATAAGTCTTGCATTACTTAATAGCAAGGGACAACGTGTCACTGCAGAATCACCCTGCATATACTCGATCTGTTCGCAACTAACACAACGACAAGAAGTACGAGGCTAATTTTACGCTAGGGCAGAATATAGAGAATTTTCTGCAGCCTTGATATTACTGGTCTTCGGGTCGAGCTGGCGAAAGGACAAGCCGAAGTACGGTTAATGGACCTAGAGTTAAGCTGGCGTGGCAATACTAAAAAAAAGAAAGAGTGCACTAAGAATACAGTACTGGGAAAGGCAGGTGGCAATAATATGGAGGCAGAACACTTCACTATTGTCGCTGCTTTCGACAAGCTGCTTTCATTTTGTCTAACACCTTGCCAATACCATTTCTTCCCGCCCTTTCTTTTTTTTTTTCGAGGACTCGGACACTAGGTGCCCCTCGCCACGCACCAGCTTATATGCCTCCTCGACCACTTTGTGAGATTAAGGGAGAGTTACTTAGGCATACATAAACGCTGCTATAAGAAGCATCTGCTGCCCTGACGAAGACAAGTCGCCTTACTGAAACGTCGGCTCCATGAGACGTTCATTGTTCGACAACTGCTTACAACTCCTTGCTTGTCATTGTACGCTTCCATGTCACCATATCGGCAACAACTCAGTGTCCTTATTTGTACAGGTACATTGATGCAATAATACCGCCAGTTATACGCCGATGAAAGAAAACAAACATGGGAAGCAAAAGGCAAGACCATCGCGTTTTAACACTCCTTTCTAGGCGCAGCAACCGTTCAGACTAGAAGAAAAGGTCGGAATATGACACACAGGAACAAACAACGCACAGCCATAACGTGCGGTGAAGGTCGAACGTTTTACCATTTCCTGTCATCACAGGATAGGATAATTTCAGCACAGTCAGAGAGGCGCACGCGCTGCAATGGCGACGCGTGGAGATACAGCAGAGAATATAAAGCGGACAAGCGAAATGCGTCCAGAGGCATATAAGAAACAACAGAAGGGCGAGGCTCAATTTCGCGCCACGTGAACGGGCTCTTTTCGCTCATTAGTGTCCCCGCGTCAGACGGGGGGACACCTGATCGCTTATTTGACGCGGCGATGATATATTGGCCGTCGCACAACCCGCCGCCCACGTGGAAATCAGATAGCGTACGCCGAGGTGCCTCGCACTGGGGCGCTTCCATTGCGCCCCATCCACCTATAGACCCGCGTATCGTATTTCACTATGCAGAAACAGCGGCTGTTATATTTCTTGCTTCGTAGTTGGCTGCTTGCTTCATCCCAAGTCTCGCGTCCCCTTTTCCCTTCGATTTTTTGTCTTCTTCATTTCAAAAAAAAAAAGAAAGCACTTGTTCCTTCATGCGATGAAATTGCAGCGAACACGTGTTCTTGCTTATGTTTTACACAGCTGGTTAGTAGGTGAATAACGACCTATGCAGCTAGGCAATCTTCTTTTCGTTTTTCGCTCGGACGTGGGAGGAAAGGTGCAGGGTTACCTACGAAGTGTGACGCAAGCGTCGGCGAGCGGGCAGACCTCCCACAACGAACTTCATCTACTAATTTATTCTTCATCGTGTGTCTTAACGTCAGCGAAATAAAAAGTTATATAACGAAGGTAAACCATGGTTCGGGCTTTTCGCAGTAATACGGAGCACTACTGCGCCATTCTCTTTTTTCTTTTTTTTTGCCAGGGCATGCAAATATCTATAACCGGGCTGACTGAGGCAGTCTCGATAACGTTTGCTGAACACTATGGTGTCGACACGGGCCGCTCTTAATTGTGTTTGTGAACGCAAGGCGATAGCCCACATCGGGGTAATTTCCGGTCGCTATAGCAACCAACCCGGTGGGCGGAAAAAAAGAAGTGCTGGAAGGATGTTCAGAACAAAAAGAGAACGAAAATAGAAAGGAACAATAAAGAGTGAAGGTAAGAGTTAGACGTCGAAGTATGTAATCGGGATTTTATGAATATCTTAATTCCTTTCAGTCGTCACAGAAACTTCACCAAGTATTCGGTACAGATTCTGACATCATGCGGGCCTTAATGCCTTAATCTATTGCATACCGTCATCAACACTGTAGGCCGTTGTCATTGTGTGTTGTTGTCTTCGTTGTTGCGGTTGTTGTCGTTATCATAGTTTACATAGCAACCACTGTTATACACGGTGGGCAAAGAACGCGTGAGTTTAGGTTGTCATCCGAAATATTAAATTGAGGAAGTAGAGAGCTGAGACGAGAAAACAAATAGGAATAAAAGGGGAGGCGTAAAGAAGCGAACCAGTTTCGCAGTGATTAAAAATACCAAACTAGCGTGACTATCCATCCTGCAATACATTTGCCTTTCTTAGTGCATCCTCACTTTCATAACTAGGTAAACCAACCACAGCGCATCTAGATTAAGTGTCTTTCACGTTTCTTTTTCTGCAAGCAACACAGCACAAAACAAAAAAGCGGTATATAACACACTTCATCAAAAACAAAAAAATGAAAGGAACAACCTCTCAACACAAATCATAGCGAGCGTTATAACATCTGCGCACATACGTTCTGCGAGCACAGAAATTTTCCCGCCTGCTTGCGTCTCTATTTCACCGCTGGACGTGGGAAACGCTCCAAATGTCTCCGCCGTACTCGGATGAGTAAGCACCGCACCGCTTACGCCAGGCGCAGAAAAACCACAAAAACAAGAAAGAGTGAAAAAAGAAGATAAATTCGAAGTACGGATAATTCACGTGGGCAGTTTTGTGTGAGCGGTGTATTTCCGTCCCGACGCACTTTCAAACCTGCCCCCTCTGTGTCTAGCGAACCTCCTGAGCGCCCAAAAAGAAAAGCGACAGAAAATAAGCGGACCGAATGCATATTACGGCGCCCTTGATATGCGGGAGGTTGACCCTGGAGATACGTGCTCCGAATACGACTCACCGATGTTCAGTGAAGGGGTTCATTTCTGTCCGCTCACAAGCAGGATACATGCGCGCGCATATAGTCTTGTATGGCGCACCTCGTAAAGCTATAGTGCAAACGTGCTTCCAAGACTCATCAGACAACATGTATACTTGAAGATCCAGATAATTAATGTGTTCTATTATGCATCGCGAAAGAGCGCAGACGAAACCTCTTGTGTCGGCACTCAACATAAGCACGCGCGACATGGCAGTTTCTTCCAAAGCTCTTTAACCAAATGGACGCCGACATGCAGCAAACTATAGGTAATGGAGGCAGGAGGGTTTGTCGTGAAGTACGATAGAATGGATGTGCTGCGGTGAGAAGCAAATACACGTCGTATTAATTCCCCTAAATGGAAAAAGAACGTCTTTCATCCAAATAGATGAGGAAACGTTAGGCATCCATAGCTATTTATTCATGTCGCATAGATGAGATCTAAAGGGTAGATTACTAGTTAGATGTAGACAAATACGCGTGATGGACTTCCTGCCGTGTTCTGTCGCAACAGGCCAATGGCGGAGACCGCAGCGACACGACTTCGTGTCTGGTCCCATAACGGTTGCTCTGGATTAGAAGCTTGTGCAGAAGATAAAGCGCATGAGCTGCTGCTGCATTCTGTGTAGCGATGAGGTGTGTTGCGTTCAATGCTAGCTAATCTCACACAAACACGCGTACGAGAAAAAAAGAAGAAAAATAAGGGATGAAAAAGAATAAACATAATGCGAAGGTTATCGGGGCCACCACTTTAACCTGGCATCGAACACACGGCGCAACTCCGTGGGACGAATATAGCTTCTTTTTTTAGGCCAGCCACGGTGACACATAATAAAAGCGCTTCTATAATCTCTTCAGAAAGAGGTAGGTGACCACGGCGAAGCTACCGAGAAACGTTTTTTCTTCAAACTAAATACTAAACAGCAAGAACATGTTAGCTTTGAACCTCCGTATTTAGAGTAAAACATAAATTGTAGAGAGCGCACCTGTCATGCCTGCCTTTCTGTATGCTTTTTCTTTTTTTTAGAAAACATTCAGCGCGAATAAAAATACACTGGACGAAGAAGGGAAAACACACGCCATGCGTGTGCGTTCCTTTCTTCGTCCAGTGTCTTTTCATTTACGCTCTAAATTTGCTTTTAAAAAAGTGCGGTTACTGCAACTGGTCAACCTATCAATCCTGTTATAACTCCTTTCTGTCACTGATTGTACGGGCCTTCTCAAACGGTAACCAGTGTTGTCGTACTCGTCCAGTGTGCTATGCACGATACACTCGCCAAATACAGTCTGAGAGAATTAGATGCATGATCTCGGGCGTGTCACGTTCCACTGCAAAAATTCACACATGCGTGATCTCATTACTAAATGACAGTAGTAGACGGCTCATGGTGCCTATACTGTAGCCTTGCAAGAACTGGACTTAAAGGATTCAGTAACTCC
Source organism: Rhipicephalus sanguineus (assembly GCF_013339695.2). Classification (NCBI taxonomy): domain Eukaryota; kingdom Metazoa; phylum Arthropoda; class Arachnida; order Ixodida; family Ixodidae; genus Rhipicephalus; species Rhipicephalus sanguineus. The sequence continues at coordinate 158,676,166 of NC_051181.1, read as the reverse complement.
TGCTTAAAACGAGCGTAAGGCGATCTGTCAAGATCACCTTACGATTGATCAGTCAAGATCAATGCTTTTTTCCGATGTGAGGCAGCAGTGTTGCTTAACCTCACGTGATTTTTTCGTATCCCCACCACTTCTTCATATCTTCTATCTTTACAAACCTTAACCTCTTTCTCCCAGCGTAGGCTAGCAAACCGGACTTGGGTCTGGTTGACCTCTCTGCCTTTCCTTCCTCCTTTTCCTCCTCCTCCTCGTCAAACACAAAACAAAACATGTAAACTTACCAAGGTCATTGCGATAATAAAAAGTACGCACAAGCAATAGGCGCAAGCGTTGCGCAGCTAATCGCGTGTTTATGTTTATGTATAGCGAGAGACGCCATCGTCGCCCTCCCGATGATCTGGAACACATCGCGTACACACGCGCCACGCCTGACGTGGAACGAATATAGCTCTAGCTGCGGCGCGCCCTTCGCATGGAGCGTGGAAGATGTGGCCAGAATGGTAAGCATGCAGTGGCGTGTTTTCTTTCTCGTGCGCCAGGTAGGCTGCAGCCTTCGGCTCGTATTCCGTGACTGCCTGCAGCTCGATGCCGAAGTCACGCACGTCTCAACATCCTTCGTGCTCCCTGCTCGTCGCGAGACATTAATTACCTACGCTTTGCCGCAAGATTGATGGACGGGCCGCTTATAATGGCGAGAACAGAGGCTCTTCGCTGTGTTGCAACCGCGTACCGCCTGTTAGCACGCAACGCGAGCTTTTCGCTGTATAGCGTATATATAAGAGCCACAAGACCATTTCCATCAGCGAAGCCTTGTTGTTTGTGCAACAGATTTCCGCACGGTATCCCTTCGGTCCCCGCGATGCGACGGGTATTGCGAAGGCGGTAGCAACAGCTCCGGTAAACAAACCATCAAAGAGAGAGAGAGGTGGAAGAGGTAGTGAACATAGAGGCAAGGGAAGGACGGAGGGGTTGAACCATATATGGGCAGGCCCGGGCGCGCGCACGCCTTGTGACGCCGCGTAAATCAAACTGTCACCTACATGAACGGATTTTCTTGCTCTAATGCCTCAACTGAGACTCGTTTCTTGCAATCCGTCATTTTGCTGCTTGAGCTGAGGAAAGCTGCGCAGGCCGTGTATCGCGAAGGCGTCGATACGTACACAACCATGATAGGTTTCCCCGCACAGACCTAGTTTTCTTGGCATGCAAAGAAAGGAACACCGTTCTTGGAGGTTGGGACCAATAAGCAACGCGCCGCGGGGTATATCTCCTCCACAGCCACTGCATAATCAATCACTCCCTTTCTTTCGCCTGTCGCCATGGACGGCCACGTAAAGGCTTCCTTCATTTGAACCTTAAGTTAGCATCAGCTGCATCTCTCTCTCTTTCCCGAGCAAGGTATGACCTCAATTCTTCAGCCCCTCTACTTTATATTGCGTTACCTTGCGAACTAAGCTCGTTAACGTAGCAGCTGCAACCATCCCTCTCGCTCCCTCTTTTTGGGGGAGGGGAGGGGGGTGTTTCGACCCTCCTCCCTTCTATGCATGTTCGTGCTTGTGATTGTATGTGTGCGGCTATATGCACACATACAAAATGTAACTACTTCGGGGAGGGAGGGGTGAAGGGGATTAGAATCTCTAGACCACTCCTTTGGCTATGCCACTGGGAGAGAACTTGTTCGTACTATATTAGCAAGCATCCAAAAAAGGACATCAATTATGAGAGGGAAAGATTGACCAGGGTGACCATGCTCTTCCTTGAAATCGTTGGATTATGGGCTAGTATTAGCGAAAACGTCTGCGCGTTCGCTAGAGGGTGCAGACGTGTCCCCTCCAAAAACGTGTCTCTGGCGAAAGGGCTCCATCGATGACGGAAAACAGAGGCAGAACCCATCATTTGTTGAAGGACTGCTGAAATACCTCTGACATAAAAAAAAAAGTCATTTGAAATAAACCCGCACACGGTGCATAGGATGCCGTGACGATCGTATTTGGCGATTGGTATGCATGCGCCTCGTGTCACGTATTCACGAAACTCATGCATATTATAATGCACTTGGACGGAAATAACAGACGGGACAATTTGCTAACGCGTGTTCCGAAATGCCGGTCGATAACCCATCGCCAACGTTTCTTTATCGCGGCACGACATAATCGACGTGATGCAGCCAGGGGCCTCTTGTGCACTTCGTTCGTGCTGCTCTGGGAGCTCGCTGCTAATGATATTAACCAGATATAAGCTGCGAAGATCATAAACCACGGATGGTGCATTCATGCCCGTAAAAAATGAAAAAAAAATTAATCCAGCTTCACTGACCTAACATCGCGAGGAGTGATTAAACAGAGGAGCTAGTGCCAGCGATTGCTTGCCTCTTCTTTCCTTTCCTATTCTTTCCTTCGGCGACTATATTTGTTTCCTCCTCTATCTCTTTTACTTAGCTAGGCTTTTCTTTCGTTTGCTCTACTAGTCTTTTTTTTTTTGCTTTCTGATGCCTCTTGCCCCGCTGATTAGTCCACGTGACGTTAAGCCAGTGAAAATGGGTTAATTTCTGGGGGGAACTCTTTTGGCTATTTTTGACGTTAAAGCAAGCACAACATCTCTTCGAACGCGTTTATTTTTTGTCTCCCTCACTCTCCTAGATAACAACGACGTCCTCGTTGCCGTTCATTCGCCAGTTCCCGTTGACGCTCCCGACGGGCAGGTTCTTCTTCCGGAGAGCGCGCGACTTTAGCCATCGCCGAACATTCTAGTCTTAGACAGCTTCTTCATGTTTAGCAAGCCGGAGGTGAGTGGTGGGGCTTGCCCAATTTTTGTGGCGCATACCCGCTAGGCACTGCGAACAACGCTTCCAGATTGCATTTTGCGCGAAAAACACGAACACGAAGGGAAGGACTACGAGACAACGCTTCGTGAGGAGTAACGTCGACTTTAAACAGCTCCGCCGCTAAATGTGAACTCTATACGCAACTCAGCGGTCGCAAGTCAGTTTCCCACGTAGACTTCAACAAACAGCGCAGTAGCGGACGAACGGACAAGGAAGGGAGCAAAAACAAGAGCTTGCCTTTGTTCCCTTCCTTGTCCGTTGTCCGCTACTGCGCTGTTTGTTGAGGATGGATTAGCAACTAGCCCAGTCAAAAACCTTGTTCCACGTAGAACTTAAATGAGGAGCACTGACCTCACGAACGCACACTGACCTTCCTTCTTCGCTCTTATCTGTAGTCCCCCTTTCCACTTCTTCACATGTCGGTCGTCCAAGCACGAACCTCAGATCTCGATTTTCTCATGTCTCTGTGTCTCTCTCTGATTTCCAAAGCAACATCTTCTAACGTGAAACGCGAACGTTGGAAACATGATTGACGTCGAGCGTTCGTTCAGTGCTGAACAAACAAGTCCTGACCTTAGTTTTCTAAGCGATACAACTGGCAATATTAGCGCGCGCTCTCGCTCTTCACTGAAAACCCAGCGTGGTTGCTATGCAGTCGGGAACCTTGGAAGCAGAGCTGCGCAACGTAGCGTAGCAAGCGTTTCCCATATTAGTCAACGTATATCGAGCTTCCTTAATTGTGCCTGCAGACGAATGCTTACATTTTATTTATTATGCTTAGTATTCTCAAGGTATCACAAGTTACCGTGAAACAAACTAGAGGCATACGTGTTTCATAAATTTATTCACACCGAAAGTTCAACGTACCTTTCCAATAACTTGTTCAGCGAAGCAAGTTTTTCGTGTTTACTCGCAGAAAAGCCTGAAGTATGGTTCATTCACTTTAGTAAAGAAGGGAATAATAAAAAGGAAAAAAAAAAATCTACGCAACGCCTTTTTGAATAACATAAAGACGGCTACAGTACCTTCGTAAAAATTCGTGGGTTGCACAAAGAGTTCGATATGATATTCTGCCATGGCAAAAAGAACGCAGGCTCCACAAAGCAGCCACGAATAAGTACGGGTGCGTTTATCTAGAGCCACTGACTTCGAACAAAGAGCTCTCTTTTTGCGCTGGCGCAAGCGCGCGATGTTAAAAACAAGTTAGGATTTTTTGTCTGATTAATATTCAAGCATAATAAAAAGTACAAGAGAACTTTTCTTTCAAAAGTTACGCGTTGGCGTCTAACCTGTGCAACCTGCAGGTTTTTTTAATTTCTTCGAGCTGCGTGGACACCGCGAAGTTTCTCAAAAGTTTCGCAAATAGAATTTCCTCACAGCTCGTTGAAGTCTTCGCTGAGAGCTAACTTCTCAGAAACCTGCGCCAAAAAACACAGATACAAAAAAAAACAAATAATAATAATATGCACTGCCAATAGACGGCTTAGGTAATTCAGATCACGCCAAGGCTGCAGTAATCACTCTTATGAGCGTTCTTTGAAGCGAATCTATATAGAAGAAAGCCTAACACCTTCTTTCGTGTTCACGTCTGAAACATCTGTGTGTTATTTCATGTCTTTTATTTTTCTACCTGTCCCCAACTCAAAGGGCTTTATTAGAGACCATTATGTCGAAATATCTTTCTCCCTACACAAATAATAAAACAAAAAACGGTTTATATTCACTATTTCTTGACGCACCTCCGCCACAAATAGCTAAGCGTTCGCTCACCAACGATTTAAAAGATTTCAAAAATCTATAGCAAAGGTCACCAACATCATAAAGGAGCAAGAGTGGGAAGTTATTCAGTATGTGAAAGCACACCAGAGAAAGCCTCTTTTTATGTTCACGTTTTCGGAATACACGACATGTGTAGCTGGTACTTCGAAGAAATCGCGGAAACCTAAGATGTCAACGCTTTCTCTGTGCGCATGCTACGTTGGTTCACCTTGCAAGTGAAAGGATCGAAGAGAACGAAAATGAAAGTCACGGCGTGAAGCCCTGGCAATTTATGCACGAAGCTCTTGAAAGTAAGCCTTTTCAGTCTGCGCTGCCCGGCGACATGAACGGTATCTTTTTTTTTTTAAACCTTGGGTTCAGCTCTTGCCCATCGCAGAATTTCAAGGAACATGAACCTTTCGAACAACGTTCTGCCGCAATGCCCTTTCACCCCTCTTTGAGCCACAAGTAAAAAAGAGACGTCTCCAAGGTTGAATCGTTGGCATTCAATTCAACTGAAATCAGTATCAAACAAGCCGACGTTGCGCGATAAACTATAACGAAGTTGAATTTTGATGTATTCAGACATGTATACATATACAAAATGTATCATGCCAACGAAATAAGGGAAAGGGAAACAGGCAGAGCGTGCTTGCTGACAAGGCCTACATCTCGGGTCATGAAACAGTATAGGCTCGTTAATATGGCAGCAGTCTCGTTATATAACAGTGAATGTGTAAAAAAAAAAGAAAGGAAAAAAGAAAAACTGAGACAAGATATTTCTTACCTCATATTTACTTTCTTTTCAGCTACAGTTAGCTTTTCGCTGCACAACTTGGTGCCATAACGTTACAAAGTTAAAATAAGAGCTAAGTGAACACTTTCAAGTGCAAAACGCAATCTCACGCGGCCACATTCGGCGAATTTTACAGCTCTCGCACGAAGTTGATCCCGCACTACGACTTTGCGACTACCTATGCTGAAAAAATCTTGCAGCTTGTATCTTCATTCGGGCATATGGTCGGTGCTCAATCGAAGTAGGCACTGCCACCCATGGAAAAAAAAAAGGGTCAAGAGAGGAGTGCTGAGGGGAGAGGGAGGCTGAGAGAAATTTTAAGCAAATGTCCCAACTGTCCGATAGCTGTGCACGCAAATATCCCGAAGCCCCGAAGCCTGTCAAGGAAACACCCATGCCAGTCCCTCAAAACCTTTCTGCCCTTTTCTTCGGCGGCGGCGCACGTCGGCTTCATCGATCAAAGCTCTTCTTCTGCTGTCGACATTTCTTCCCTCGAGGTTACCCCGTCGTTCAGAGCCGCCCCAGTGTCCTTAGCGCTCTGCCGGTAGACACACCTATGACCACTGCGGACCTAATCTACGGGCTGCCGCTGTCCAACACTACCCCCTCCCGCCCTCTTCTATTCCCTTTCGTACAAGACCGCTATGACGAAATCCCCACTCACTCGAGCGAAAGGCTCCGATAGAAAGCACTGCTTGTCGCGCCCATTTCGCAGCAGCCGGAGTCGATGTCGCGCGTTGTGACGAGCAGGAAACAGCAAGCACAACCCAACAAACATTGACCCAGGAGGCATACCCAAGGATGAAGCAAGAACCACTCTGTGAGCACGAGGGCTACACAAGCGTATATAGCCTAACTATATGTATCAGCACTCTAGCCTCGTCGTTGCACGCGGAGTCGAGAACCGCCTCCATTGCGCCTCTGCGGCCAAGGCTCCAGAGCGTCGAGAAGAAGTCAACGGCCCGGCGTATAGCACGTGCCCGAACCGCTGCACTGGTCAGCGTGTTTGCAGGGATCTTGAGGGTCGCCACACTCTCGACGCCGTTGAAACGCCAGATCAATCACCGCATGCCCTGCCATCCGCAGCAGGTGACCTTCCAATCACAGTGCCCCTGTGGCCACACTTTTCTTGTTTTGCGTTTCTTTTCCTTCCACTTCTGCGTTTCTTTTCCACGTTTGCTAAGATGGAAGGAGAACAAACGGCAATGACAGCCTTCTTGCACTCAGTCTCTATAAAACTGCGCGATGTAATAAAAACTCGCACGCTCCCTTATGTAATTGCCTATGACGACTCGACGGCGAAAGGCATATTCTTTTTCTTCTCTGTCCAATTATAGTAATTATTAAAAATACGTCGTCAAAAAACCACGAGAGCGACCAGTATGCGCCAATCCTGGTACATGCAATCATGCATAAATTCAGGCCTGCAATTCAACCGCCTTCGCCACCTCCTCGCATCAGGCCTCAGGCCTGCCCGATCACCCGACCTTGATCATTGCATCCATGAACCATTTCATCGTTTGCTGCTAGAATCGCATGCACGAATCAAATTTTTTCGTGCATTTTTGACACCTGCATATTGCTATGCCTATGGGCAAACTATCAAAAAAGAATAATCTACGTAAGGCCCCAAAGATTCGCACTAGTTACTGTGTTGCAATGTTCAATAATCAAATTCGGTGGAGTGTGGACCGAGTTGCGACATGATTTCCCATAATTTTCGTACACCTGTCCCGTGTATATTGCGCAGCAGGGGAGAAATTAGGTGAAATTATATGTAAAAACAAGGAAACATCAAGCAGGGACATCTTCTTTCGACCAAGTCATGCTAGTTAAAGATTAACCTTTGATCAAGACGAAAACGACGCATACGAATCCAACCCAAAAGAAAGAAAGAAAGAAAGAAAGAAAGAAAGAAAGAAAGAAAGAAAGAAAGAAAGAAAGAAAGAAAGAAAGAAAGAAAGAAAGAAAGAAAGAAGAAAGAAAGAAGAAAGAAAGAAAGAAAGCGTACAAATTCGGTAGCTGAAAGCAGGTCAACAGTATAACTCACACCTCAACAAAAGACATCTAGGAGTGACGCAAGCCTGTCTGCGAAATGAAACGTGCCTTCCAAATAAAAACATACCACAAAAGGACTAGCAATTTCAGTACCAGATTGTGCTCCTTCGTAACACCGCCTGCCGGCTTAAAAGGTATGTGAAGAAGGCTTTGAGCAAGCGCAAGCCTCCACCATAAGTCATCTGGGATACAGGAGGGGTCGCATCTGCGCCAAGAAATGTCGTGAAAATCGCGCTGTTCGAAGGAAGGTGGAAATCGGCAAACGTATTTCTAACCGCAACGTTGTTTGCTACATTTTGGGCGTTTCTTCTCTCTTAAGCTAGAACGTGTAATGAATGCAACAAGATCGACAGCTGGGCTAGATGGTGCGTGGTCTGAGGATACAACATGGTACACAAGAAAGACCGCGGCGGCACGAGGCTGTATGAGCCTTCACTTTTTTTTTGTTTTTTGGCGGCTTCCCACCTTCAATCGTGTTATATATGCCTGACACCGAAGGAGATATGTCCCAAGCACGTATGCTTGCGACATGTCACCCATAACATCGCTGCGAAGTGTATGAAAGCGTGTCAGGAGACGTAATATATTGCGTATAAGGATATTACTTTCGTTTTTTCTTTTTCGTCCTTGATACGTCGTGTTGCCAAAAGCGTAATGAAAGACGTACGCCAACGAAGATAACCGGTATTCTCGAAAAAAAACAAATAAACAAGTGATGTGTGGACGAAATTCACCAGTATCGTAAAATTTGACTGTCATGAAAGACGCGCGCGCACATGTGTGTGTGCGTGTGTGTGTGTGTGTGTGAGAGAGAGAGAGAGAGAGAGAGAGAGAGAGAAAGAGAGAGAGAGGGAGAGAGAGAGAGATAGAAACAGTTGGCGACACGCCTCGTACGCTACTCCGTATGATAAATGCTCTCGTACAGTAAGGAACATAGACAAGGGAGTCCTTCATTAAGTAATCCAACTTACATTTCACATTCAGATTCATTTCAGATTACTTCGTAGCTGCACCATGAAGCTGCTGTACGTAGCAGCTTTTACGCTGCCAGTCCTTCCTTTACTGTACAGGAAAAATTAAGTTTGACTTCACATGCACGTTTTAACGACATTATCTTTGCGGAGGGTGCGAGATGCAACAAAGCTCGCGTACTTAGATTTCTTTGCACGTTAGAAAAGCTTGCTTGCAAGAGATTATCCGTAGACCCCCTTCACAGGACGCCTTTTATATCGCCAGTGTTGCTTTTCTAGGTTAATTGTCACGAAGTAATGAATTAACCAATGTCACCAATGAAAGGAAAGCCTACATGCTTGTGTCGGTGTTTTGGTGTGCGTATTTTCTCCAGTCAGGCCCCGATTTTATGCACATTTGGTACGTCATCTTAGTGAGCAATTCTTAGCGAGATTTGTTCTACAAATGGAAAATATTTACTATGCCCCTTCTTTAATGGAAGAAAGCATACGAGAGAACTTGAAGTTCCTCCTCCCGTCACATACATAAAAAAAAGAAAGGTTAAAAAGATAGAAGCGCACAAAAGACAACCCATACACCTGCCAAGTGTCGCTGACGTTTAAAGGCACTGAAGAGGCGGTGACTTTATTTACACGAGTGCCTCGTAAACTTATTGGGATATCGGCGCGCGAAATCCCAGAAATTTTTGCTTATGTAGCTTCATGCTGCAGACCGGCGGACCAAAGTTCTAGTTAGGGTAAACCACGGCAGCCACGTCATTCTTGCGGGGGAAGCAGAACATGACTTGTTAACGAATCATGTGTGGACCTCCAGGGCTTCCACGGCTGAGAGATGCGTTTTGTCCAGTGAACCCAGCGTTCGCCATTGTTCATTTCCTCTTGCCCATCCCTACAAAGGGAAACACTCCTACTGGCGCAATGTTTATGTTGCCCGAAGACCGACATATAAATCCCGCCCGGTGTTCTGACTCGGCCCCAGGTCTGTTTTTAGCACCCGTGGAGAGCCGTGGTTTCGTTCTCCTCTTCCTCCCCGCCTCGGTCACACCCGTGGTTCGGCGATGCGTGGCTGTATTGATGGATCTCGGTGTTGACGCTACTCGAAGCAGTCGTCTGGTGCACGCAATGCCTCTCCTATCCGACAACGGACGCTGTACGGTCCCAGCGCACCCAATAACGAGTTTCGTACTCTCGTAAACAGACCCCCCAAAAAGAAGATGAAGGCTCCTTCCGCTGCTCCTTCCACCGTCCGCGACACGTGCCGTTTCCCGACCCTATGGCTTGCTTTTGCCCTGCGCACAGTGCGTGTGCGTGCTAACTGCAGAACCCGTGTAAGTGGTGGTAATAACCAAACCAGACAATCAAGTTATATGTCAATCAACCGCGTAAAATTGTGGCGTAGACTGTTCTTTGCGAGACTGCTAGAGTAAATGCTTCCACGAGATAACTCACAGGGATGCATTCGCCTCAGACGACTCGAAGGCCATCTCCTTCTTCCTTTTCCTCGCAGACGATGATCCTCCCCCGCCCCTCTTCGAAAGCTTTCTGCACCTAACGTGGTTTTGCACTGCCTCCAGGATCGGAAGGCATTGCAAGTTTACTGTACGTCACCTGGTTTTGCACTGCCTCCGTGATCGGCCCACCTGCGACCAAGGGACGATGTCATCATGTGACGTCATTGTGACGTCACATAATGGACAAAGTTTGGCGATATGTGACTTCATGCTGACCTCATGTGGTGACGTCATCACGTGATGACTTCTTTCCATCACTCGTGTTGACGCCGCCGACGCGGGACACAGGCGGTCAATTTTCGCGCTGGATGAGGCATTTAAGGCTTTTGCCTTAATACATGTTTGAGCAGGAACTACGCAACTCAAACACCCTTCATTCCGTCTATATTACCGCCATCCTTTGGAAGGCACCGCCGCTTAGTTACGCATCCGCCGAGCTAGACTTGCGAAAGAAAGTTCTTCCTTCCGTCGCAGCTTCCATGTTGTTTCCGCATTCACGGAGCAAGAACGAGTAAAGCATTAATTGCTTACTCATTAATTCCTGGTTTCGAAGCCCTCTTGGTTTGCTTTTTAATGTGTTAGTAATTTACTAAGAATAATATCTGGGGTTTAACGTCCCAAAATCACCATATGATTATGAGAGACGCCATAGAGGAGGGCTCCGGAAATTTCTACCACCTGGGGTTCCTTAACCTGCACCTAAATCTAAGTACACGGGCCTCAAACATTTTCGCCTCCATCGAAAATGAAGCCTTTTAATCTGTTAACCTGGTGCAGTCTGAGGCCAAACAACGACAAATATGGAAGGTTATTTTTTCTGCTTGGAGTGCTTCTATTATTGATATATTGTCTTGCTTTTAATCTTTTCTGCTTTGAGTGGGCATCGAAACTTGCGAACTCATGACGTGCAGTTTCTTATTCGCTGTCTGATGTATTCATTAACCTCAAATACTTTTCATCTGTTTCTTTTTTCGCAAGTGCAATAAAGCTGTGACATAACAAGCGACCTACGCGGACGGAAAGCTATATATATATATATATATATATATATATATATATATATATATATATATATATATATATATATATATATATATATATATATATATTGTAAGGGATAAGAGACACAGAAACAAGAGACAACGCCCGTTCGTAGGCCGGCTGTTCTTATTCTGCCTCGTCTTTCTCTTCCTCACGCATCCTGCTCTCGCGCCAGAGCCCCGGTGTCGTTCTTTGTCATTACACTCGGCCACGACTGCGAGCGGCCGCAGCTGCCGACAGTGTCTCTGGTGGGCGGCACTGGCTGTGTCGCAATGGTCGGTGTGGTGTACGCCGCGACTTGTCCTGCAGAGCCGCCGAACATTCTGGGGGGCGATGCTGGCTGTGTCGGGGGGGTCGCAGAAGGCCTCGGTCGCGCTGTGGCTTAACGTGGTGAGCGGCGGAAGACGATGCGAGCAGTTGGCACTTTTTTTTGCAACCTCGGGGCGAGCTTCCGCACTGCCGCGTCATCACTTCTCACTACTTTAGTGCCACACACATGTGGATACTGTGCGTGCCACAGAACTTCGTGTTCTTTGGTCGTAAGAGAGCGACACTTGGATCGAAGTGGCATGTCATTGATGTCTGCAGGCGTGTTGGTCTCTCCGTCCTCCATCAGAGAGACATCCTTGAACAGGATCGGAACGTCCATGCAAGCGCTTTCCGGTGCGCGTCTGCGATGTGTTAGAAGCGCCGACTGCGGAGTCATGGATGTGACAGCATCGCTGCGGAAGCCATCAGTCACGCCATCGGCGCACATAGGCTGTACTGGCCGGTCAAAAGTACCAGCAGCTTGGCTCTTACTCAGGGCAAGGTGACCATCTGCGCACTCGGCCAGTGACTGCGCTGAACTTCGCGTACGTAGCTCCGGTGAGTCTGAGAGCACATTAATATCGATTGCTGGCACGGGCTCGTCCAGCTTGTGAACGGGTAGCGTGTTGACAAACGGAGGAGCCGGCTTGTCCACGTGCCAAGGTGAAGGTAAGCCTGGGGCTCGCGTGATCGACTTCTGTGGCTTGGAGGCAGGCTTGGTCACAAGGAAGGAAGGTGATGAGGTGGGTCGCGACAAGTGCACCTGGCGGCCTGTGTCGGTGTCTGGCGCGGAGCGTTCCGCGAAGCTTCCTGTGAAGGAGCTGCAGGACACAGCTGTACCATCGGGCCGGGGCTCAGGAGCGGGGACGTTGGTGCAGGGCACAGCTACACAGTCATGACGCGGCTCTTGATCTCGGTCACCGAGGGAGGGCAGGGTGGTGGAGGGTCGAGGTGCCACGTCGAGGTGGTGTGCCTCACCTCTCCCATCCGTGGTATAAATTGAGTCGGCAGTGAGGGAATCACAGGCATGAGAAAGTGGTCGAAAAACAGTCGTCAATCTTGCACACCACTGATGCCAGGATTGTTGTTTCACACCTTCGTAGTTGTGCCATGCTTTCGCAGCATCACGAAGGCGGTCAATGGCCACGCACCATTTCTGTTGGTCCGTCCACGCCTCACGAGCTCCAAGAGCGTTGACGGTGGCCACCCAATTGCCGGCGTCGTCTTGGAAGCCGCGGAATTCCGGTAGTTCGCTGGCAGCCGGTGATGGTGATACGGTAGGCGAAACTCCGGAGCATGACGACGCCAACCAGCCGAGTTGGTTTGAAAGCTCCGTGAGGGCATACCCCAGCGCTCTGCGGCTCTCGGGTGAGCTCTGTTCATGATCTTGCGAGGCGGCGGCGGCCAACGCGGCATTGAGCGAGTGCAGTGCTGGCAAGGCGGTAGGACACAGCACGGAGATTGACGCTGTCAACGCGTTAGTCGCGACGCGGACTTGCGCGATGGTACGCAGCAGCTCCTCGGCGCTGTCGGGTGATCCGCACCGAGAGCCAGGGCCGGCATCTGCGGGGGATACAACGGCTCCGGTACTCACGGTGGCACAACCCATGGCCATGGACGCGTGGACGGCGTCCCGTGGAAACTCAGATCTAGTCAGAGTCCTGGGCAAGGGAGCCTTACCATCGAAAGCGTCAACCGCGTTCCGGGGCAACCGGAACCCGCGCGATGTCAAGGTGTGAATTGGTACTGCGGCGTCGATGAAGGGGGCTGGAGCCGCCGAGGAGGCCTGTACGCCGTCCACGGACGGTGCCTGAAGCGCCGACAGATTGGCAGGTGGTGGCGAGGAGGCATGTACGCCGTCCCTGCGCGAGAGGAGCCCGTGCTCATTGTTGCCGCGAAGTAGTGCGTCACCGGACAAGTAGTTCCCCGGAACCACAACGGAGGCCTGGACGCCGTCCGCTGGTGGTGGGATGGATGCTTGCCGCGGTGGTCTACCTGCGGGTTCCATCAGCGAGGAAGCGTGATGGCGTTCCTCTAGAAGACGCGTTACCTCAAGCTAACAGCTGGGGTCCGCCAAAGCCGTTCGACGACTGCGCCATTGTAAGGGATAAGAGACACAGAAACAAGAGACAACGCCCGTTCGTAGGCCGGCTGTTCTTATTCTGCCTCGTCTTTCTCTTCCTCACGCATCCTGCTCTCGCGCCAGAGCCCCGGTGTCGTTCTTTGTCATTACAATATATATATATATATATATATATATATATATATATATATATATATATATATATATATATATATATATATATATATATATATATATATATATATATATATATATATATATATATATATATATATTGATAGTATGCGTTTAATAGTTCAGGTACGGTGAGCGTCTTAGAGGCAAGACAGCGACGGGACAGCAGTCAGTTCCCCAAACGGAGCCAGCACGAGCACCAACCACAACAACCTTCTTCTTCATCGTTCCCTATGGTAACCGTATTTATCACTACAATCACTTCCCGGCAGAAAAGGAGCCATCCTGGCGACCTATGGCACAGGTAATACTGGTGGGTCGTAGTGAGGTTTCAATCGATCGACATGAACAGTTTCGCGCCCGCGGCGGCGTTGATCCGTAGGTGGCTGAAGAGGCTCAATAACGTAGTTGACCGGTGAAGTCTGGCGTAGGACCCGGTAAGGACCGTCATACTTAGGGACGAGCTTTGCGGAAAGGCCGGGGGCAGATGAGGGCACGCGAAGCCACACGATTGTTCCAGGTGAATATGACGAAGCAGATAAGTTTCGGTCATGAGAGTGTTTCTGGCGGGCCTGGTCGTGCGTGGTAAGCGAGCGTGCGAGCTGCCGGCATTCTTCGGCATAAGTGGCGGCTTCGGCTAGAGTCGTAGTTTCTGAGGGGTCCGGTCGGTACAGAAGAATAGTATCCAAGAACGAGGAAGGTTCCCGACCATAAAGCAGGAAGAACGGAGAAAACCCCGTAGTAGACATAATGGCGCTGTTGTAAGCATACGTGACAAACGGCAGTATGCGGTCCCAATTCGTGTGGTCATCGGAAACATACATGGAGAGCATGTCGCCGAGTGTGCGATTGAAGCGCTCGGTCATCCCGTTGGTTTGCGGGTGATATGCGGTAGTAGTTCGATGGACAACGTTGCATTCGCGGAGGAGGGCTTCTACGGCTTCGGATAAGAAGGAACGTCCGCGGTCACTGAGTAGCTCGCGAGGTGCACCATGCCGAAGAACGAGCTTTCGAAGGATGAACAAGCCGACCTCACGCGCTGTGGCCTCTGGAAGCGCGGAAGTTTCAGCATAGCGCGTGAGGTGGTCCACAGCGACGATCACCCAGCGGTTGCCATCTGGTGTGTACGGTAGGGGACCGTACAAATCGATCCCGATGCGGTCGAACGGCCGAGAGGGACAGGGCAGTGGCTGGAGTGGACCTGTGGTCGTGTGCACAGAGCTCTTCCGGCGTTGGCACTTGGAGCATGAACGGACGTACTGCCGAACAAAGCGGTACATTCCGCGCCAGTAGTATCGAATCCGGAGGCGTGCATATGTCTTCACCACACCAGCATGGGCGCATTGCGGATCCGCGTGAAAGGAGGCACAGACGTCGGAACGTAGATGGCGAGGAATTACCAGCAACCATTTGCGGCCATCAGACAGGTAGTTTCGGCGGTACAGGAGGCCATCACGGATTTTAAAGTGGCGAGCAGTGCGTCGAAGCGAGCGGTTGGTTGTATGTGGAGACGCCTGAGACAGACACTCTAGGAGAGAGGCTATCCATGGATCCTGGCGTTGCTCAGATGACATGTCGGCATGTTCAAGAGATGAACAATCGCAGCTCGAAATAGACGCAACACCATACTCATGGGGAAGTGGCGAACGAGAAAGAGCGTCGGCATCCGAATGCTTACGGCCTGACCGATAGATGACACGGATGTCATAATCTTGAAGACGGAGCGCCCAACGAGCTAGGCGACCAGATGGGTCTTTTAATGACGATAACCAGCACAAAGCGTGGTGATCAGTCACGACGTCGAATGGGCGGCCATATACGTAAGGTCGAAATTTCGTGATTGCCCAAACGATAGCAAGGCATTCTTTTTCCGTGACTGAGTAGTTCTTTTCTGCTTTAGTGAGAGTGCGACTGGCGTAGGAAACGACATACTCGTCGATGCCAGATTTACGCTGGGCAAGAACAGCGCCGAGGCCTACTCCACTAGCGTCCGTGTGGATTTCGGTTGGAGCATCCGGGTCAAAGTGGCGTAGGATAGGTGGGGATGTCAGAAGATGGCGCAAAGAGGCGAATGCTTTGTCGGAAGCGGAAGACCACGCCGAAATGTCTTGGTTGTCGGTAAGTAGCTGTGTGAGTGGGGCGATAATCGTCGCGAAATCGCGCACAAATCTGCGAAAGTACGAACAAAGGCCTATGAAGCTACGGAGTTCTTTTAGTGTAGACGGCCTGGGAAAGTCGGCGACAGCGCGAAGCTTGGCAGGATCGGGACGGACACCATCCTTGCTGACAACGTGCCCTAAGATGGTAAGCTGGCGTGCGGCGAAATTGCACTTCTTCAAGTTCAGCTGCAGTCCCGCGTCCGCAAGGCAAGTGAGGACGCTTGCGAGGCGAGTGAGGTGGGAGTCGAAGTCCTTCGAGAAAACGACGATGTCATCCAGATAGCACAGGCACGTGTTCCATTTTAGGCCTCTTAGGATGTTGTCCATTGGACGTTCGAAGGTGGCAGGCGCATTACAGAGGCCAAACGGCATCACGTTGAACTCGTACAGTCCGTCGGGAGTTGCAAACGCAGTCTTGCAACTCCCGACGTTTTGCAAACGCAAAACGAGGCTCGTGAGGGGCCCTTTAAGGGCGAAATTCAGCGCCGAGAACGCTGACGTCATTCAAGAAACGATTCCTTTCTTTATTGCCGTTTTCTTCTATCTCCAGTAGAGCTTATTCTTACCCGCGGTGTAATCGTCATTGAGTGAGCAAAATTCTTTGTATAAGCTCAACAATTCCCGTTGACAAAGTTCTTCCGTTACGAAAGCGCACACCTACATGGCAGAGTGGGACGATTCGATCAACTGCCGGACCAGATAAGCAGAATCAAAACAGAATGAGAGAGTAATTTGCTGAAGTCAAGAAGTACAGATCAGCGGCCATGAAGTTAATCCTCTGGAAGGATCTCGAGCAACGTGAGGTAACAGTCGATGCTCGCCGATGGCATTAGCAGCTTTGTAAGCTTTGCAGCGGAACGGCTCCAGAGTCGCCCTGAGGATTACCGCTTAATACGAAGGCATTTTTCTCTTCTTGCTAATGTAAAAAAGAAAAAAAAATGAGAGGAGACCGAGATCAAGAACGTCGGATCACTTGGTTAGGTTTTGCCTGGTAATACTATAGCTAGCACAGAATATCTTCGTTGCGTCAGCGAATGATCACGGAGACAACTGCAGGTTATCCCGCGCTTTTGTTTCACCGGCACACGGCGCGCGCCAGATATCGCCTACGGTTGTGGTACTGAATCACGCGCTACGTCAGCAAAGCATCTCGACTTTCTTTAATATTTACAGTTAACATTATTTATTAGTATTCTTGTTAATTGCATATGATTTCTGAACATTCTGCACCATGAACAGACACTGCGTGGGAACGGAGGTACGCCGGTTCGTGTGATGAACTGCGAGCTTTAACAGCACGCTGCCTTGTTCACTTTTTGTTCTCATATACCCGGGTGGCTGTAGAGAGGTCAAGGTAAAGACTAACTTCACTTTCATATATGTGATTAAGCAAAAGACAAATTAAAATCTTACGTTGACAAGATAACAGAATGAATAAGCAAGAAAAGGAACAGGTAAAAATAACTATAAAGCAACGGAGAGTCGACTGACGTCTTTGATGCAGTAAATGCGTGTTAAATGCAAAAATACACTTGCGTTCGAGTTCTGTCGAGAGTAAACACCGCAAGTACAGCCGCCAGCACGCTTAACTCGAACACTCCGCCGCGTGGCCTCGACCCGCTTCGACTGACGTCAGCGCCGCCAAGCGTTGCACAAGACAAGTTTGCTGCAGCTAACGATATATGGGGCGCGGGTCGATTTCACTAGTAAATTTCTGTTTCACTTCTGCCTGACCGGCGGGTCGAATACACTCACTTGGCAGGTCCGTTTTTCGCCCCGTTTCGCTCGTGGCCACGCGGCGGAGCGTTCGAGTTAAGCGTGCTGACGGCTGCACAGCTCATCATAGGAAAGTGCTTGCCGAAGACTACTTGTCATAAACGCCTGCTTAACTGAGTCCCTACTGAAAAGATTGTAAGGAGTCAGTTTGCGTTTTCCTGGAGATGATTCGCTCACCACGGTACAAGTAATATTAGCAACTTACAGATGAGCTCCTCAAGACTTCCTATGGTCTTTCGACTAACGTTCTTCTTTTCTTGCCGTGCCCTGAGCTTTCGATGTTTGTGGCCCGGATGCTGAACGAGCAAGGTCACCTCTGTGTACGAAGAGACGCGACAAGTGACACAGCGTATATGAACTTGTTGGCGGCCGTTTCCTCAAGCAAGCAACGAAGGACCAGCGCTGCATCGCTTGGAAAGGCGCAGCATGGCAGTGCCAGGCACGTGTAGGGCACGGTATTCACGCCGTTACCATGGTAACCGCGGCTCAGGAGGCGCTGAGAAGAGGAAAAGGGCACGCGTACTACAACTAGCACGAAAGGAAGGACCGCGCCAGCTCCTCAGGGAAACGCAAAAGAATGCGAGTCCGCGGGGAGTCGGATTCAACGTGCTACACCGAAACCGCCACAGAGACGTCAAAACGAATGCAAAAACAAAGAGAAACGAAAACTAACAAGGTAGTGAGTAAACATAGAAGAGAGTACAGTGCACAAAGAACGAAAACGATGGAATGAAAGAGCTCAAGAAGGAGGGAAACAGGTGACTGAAGCCAACCGAGTGTCCCGGGGACTCGAATGCGGAGCCCGAGTCACGGGCGCCGAAAAGCGAGTGTCACACGACTGAAGGCGACAAACACCGACAGAAAGCAAGTTTCGAGGTTGAAAGGATGGAAATGAGACCCGGTGAGAGAGGGAGAAAGGTTAAGTGAAAGGCAGGGAGGTTAACCAGAAGAAAATTATCCGGTTTGCTACCCTGCACGGAGGAAGGGCTAAGGGGGAACAGAAAGGTAAGAAAGAAAAGAATGAAAGAAAGGGTAGAAAATATATAAAGGAAACACACACACACACCAGGGGCGTAGCCAGAAATTTTTTCGGGGGGGGGGTTCAACCATACTTTATGTATGTTCGTGCGTGCGTTTGTATGTGTGCGCGCCTATATACGCAAGCAAAACTGAAAAATTTCGGGGGGGGGGGTTGAACCCCCCAACCCCCCCCTTGGCTACGCCCTTGACACACACACACACACATATGCACACATGCGCGCACGCGCACACTACAGCACGGGAGTGTGGAAGACAATAAATGGTCGTTACTGGCCGAAACACTGTAGCCGTCGCCGACCGGCTGCGGCTGGAGAGACAACGCGACCGATCCGACACATGGAGCCTCTCGCCCAGGCAACCAACCATCAACCGCAGAATGTCGTCGGCGCGTGGCTTTGCCGTCGGCCGTGGGCGCAGGCTTCGAGAGCAGCGGGTGCAAGGCCGAGCGTCAGCTGTCAGCGTGGGCGCACACCGCTGGTCTGCGGTGAACGATATATGCGGGGCCCTTGCGACACCGCGGAAACGAGAACACGCGCGTAGGCCGACAGAGAACTGTCGACACGGCAGCCCAGCTGCAAGGTCAGCGCTTTTTTTTTTTGCCGATACCGTTGAATAGGTAAGGAACATTTGAAGGAAACGGTACCAACTGTAGCAGAAGTACTGACTGTCCTAGGCGAGTTGCTGTGCAACTCAACAAGACAATATGATGCAGTGTAGGAACTTCCGCGAAAGGATAGACAGAAACAGCGCCAAAGAGAAATGACGCTCTTTCCGACTTCTCCTTTTTCTATATAGTTCTAACATTGCACCACTTTACCTCGTTAAGGTTCCAGATACTCCGAGTTGTACGAAAAGAAAAAAAAAGTGCGCGTCGTTGCAGCATTTTCACCTCCGCACCACGCTTAATGCGCTGTACTACGGATTAAAAATGTCAGGACATCGACTTGCATGATCTGTTGAAAATGGTATTCGCCAGAATTAGTTAACACGGCGTATACCGGCGACAATAATGTATTTGTACTCTGGAAGCGGGTTTTCTCGAGGTTTCCGCAGATTTCCGGCTCACGGTAGTTGTGTCAATTTCATGCAACGAGATCGCTTTTGTATCTCCTTCGGTGCACTGGCCTCATAGAAACGCCTTCTTTAGCGTTTTTGTGTGTTTTGTTAAAGCTGTGTGTATGCCGCGCACTGTGTACGTACTTACTACGTCACTTCATTCTCCATCATGCCCATCCGGAATAGCATGGTCGGCGTGCGGCCAGGTAAACATATCCAGCACTAATTAAGGACCTCTCCTCTCCCTCTCTCTCGTGGCTCATCATATTTCAACGTAAAATAGTGCCCATACGTAGAGTCGGATAATGTATGCGTGTATGTACTAAATATATGCACATATTCCAGTCACTGGTTCCGAGAGTTAGTCTATGGTTATCATCTCTGCCTTTCATCTCGCAGCCAGACGGTGACGTTTCGTCCTATCGGACCGCCGCATCGCATGTCTGGCGTGATGTTTTAAAGTGATAACATCACGTCATAAAGTGATGTTTGAAGTGTGCCATTCTTGCAAGACAGCGCCCGTTTCCAAACCACTAGTGAGATCGCCAGCAGCAATGCAAGGCTATTTCGCAGGTAAACACAGCGACACCGGTCGTCTCGGCTCGCCAGCTCGCTTCGCTTCCACCTTTGCTCTTCACATCGATGACGTCGACAAAGTTAATTGCGTATGCCGACGCATTACATAAGAGTACAAACCTAAATTGTGTTGGTAAAAACAAGCGCTCTATGACAAGCTCGCGTGTTATCGCGAACGGTGTAGGCGACGGCCGGCGTCCACCTTGCTATAGGCGTAACCTATCGGAGTCGTGACTGTCGGCGGGCTGTCGCGATGTGCTTGTCGCTCGAAAAGACGCAGCTTTATTGATTATTTTGTTATAGAACGAAGCATGCTGTGCAAAATTGTTGGCTTCGTGCTTCATTACTAGGATACCAGGTCTTCCGAGTGTGCATGCCGAGGCGCCGTATATGGGCGGAGCCTGCGACTCATTGCTAGTTCGCCCCATGTGTGCTGAGTCGTCGTACGCCGCATGCCGGATCAGACGCAAAGTCGTCTGTTTCGCCCTTCATTCTGCTGAGAGTACGCGACGACACATGTTTGCTTTTCAACTGCAGTATCGCTGGCCGCGTGCATTTTCATTCCTTTGTGGCGGCGCACAAGCGAGACAATCGGTCATGACGGACAAATTGCCGCAATTTTTTCAAGTCTGACATTCGTTGACGAGACAAAAGAGCACTTAGTTCGCGCCGAAGCACGAAGATCGCGAAACGCAACGCCGGAACACGATTCAGCCGAAAGAGGGCGGCCCTGCACCGAGGAGAAAGCAGCAGACCGCCGCATTCATTCCACACGTTAATCAATTTAAGAAGTAAGAAAAAAGGAATGCCTTTGTTTTCCCGGCTGAAATATTGCTTAAAGAGCGGCGCTATTGTCCCGGTAACAGAAACAGGTCCGACGGAGCGCGAAACTATTTATTTTGATATCGCCGTAAAAGAACTGGCTTCTCTTCATTGTCTGGGACCGCTGTCCGCGTCGGCAATTAGATACGGCCGCCATTTCCGCCGCTGCCCCGCGCAGCTCGAAGTCGAGGCGCTTTGTCCTCGGTGAGACACGGGGCGAATTATTTCCGGCAACGCGGTCGTGGCCGCCGTGTTGACTATTGATTTCAGCGCTGCCTGAAAACTCGCTGTATATCTGCCGTTTTCTTTCTACAGCCGACGCGCTGGTGCCGACGCGATCTCTAACTATAGTACAACGACTTCCGACGAAACGTTTCCTCTGTTTCGGCTGACGTGAGTCCCCCCTTGTCAAGGAACAACCAGGAGTCAGAGATAATTGCTGGCGCTCATAGGAGGACAGGGCAGTGAACTCTCAACCTACTTTAGACGTTGAGGCCTAGAGGGAAAAAAACAAGGAGACGCTTTAAGGGAGCTAAGTCTCCAAGCTAGGTACATTGAAACTATAGTAACCGTACAGGCTTGCGGCTGCATAACGTTGGAGCAGTGCCCTCACGATGTCGGGAAAAAGTCGGTCAGCCGTCCCACAGGGATCAAAAGTCTACACAGGATCGCTGCTCAAGGGTGCCCTCCTATAGAATAGCAGGATGTAGAATTTCCCGGAAAAAAAAATACTACTCAGAAAAAAATTCGGCAGATCCCACGCGTTGTGGGAATCGGTTTCATGGGAAACAGTGAGCGACTACTTCTATGCTGCAATTTATGGCTTTGAGCCAAGCGGTACGAGGTGGATCGACGTGTTTTTGTAAGTGTAGTAGCAGTGTGCACATCGCGGGCTTACCAGGAACGTCGACAACACTGGCGTTTAAAGGGTAACTTATGGTGCGACGTAACGTCAGCCCTCACGTTAGAGTACATACGTCAGTATTATCGAAACTAAGTGCACTTTATGGTGCAGTAATGTGAATATCATACGTAACTTTCGTTAATGTATTCCTCTGGGGTCGAGCAACGCTTCAGTATAGCTTGCTGAATCATAGGAATACAAATGCAACGTTTATTACACTGCTATAAAAGCGGAGATAACACTAGAATGACAGGGTTAATCTGATATGACGCCTGTATCGTAGGAGTACATATGTAGTGTTTATTGCTTTCTTGTAAAATTACGTCTGCATAGGCTGTTTTTCCAAACCAGACTATACACCTGGCGTGGCTCATTGGTAGAATACCTGATTGCCACGCAGAATGCCTGGGTTCGATTCTTGCTGTGATCCTAATATTCATTCTTTCCATTTGTCGGGTAAACGCTGCTGATGTCGGTTTTTCTTAACGCTCTCGCATTTAAGTTACCAATGTCTGTTCTCGCCGTTCCTGGGTACATATAAACGGTCAATCACCTCTGGCGCATACCCGTACACCCCGGCCCGTGGTAAACGGGTATGTGCCACACGTGTCTGGAGGAAAGAGTAGACGACGTACGCGACAGGATTTTCACATTATTCATGTCACGACCCGACAGTCATATTCGTCAGGTCATCTTATACCTCCCATGCCGATTTTGGTCTACACCAAGTTAAGGAGGTGATCATGAGAACAGCCAGGCGTAGGCGGCTAGATAGACAGATACGTAGATAGAAACGCTCAAAGTGCCAAATGTTCGTTAAGAAATGCTTCGCATTTAAAAACTCGGAAATGCGACCGTTCAGCTATACAATGAAAATAATTGGCTGTGTATCAATTCACCTAATCTTTGTGCATGTGACTTCCGAAGCCCTTCTGTCTTGCTTTTTTTTCTGTTCTTTTTTCAGTCGGGAAGTATAACGCGTCATTTTGTTTGAGAATAAAAGTCGCGAAAAGCGATTACAAAAACTGGCCGAGGTTTAATTAGCTCTTGTAAACTTAGTTGTCATGAGCGAAAATACGTTTAGCTTGGTTTTGCAAAGACTATGCCCTGGTCACGTGGTATTGCAATTGCGACGCCTCTCTGCAGCGGACCATGCAGCGTGGCGTCACCCTGCCACACTTGCCCTTCGGCGTTTCAAGGTCATGGCGACGCGATGAATGGCCTTGAGAGACATGGCGGAGTAGCGCTTTCGATCCGCCACGGTGGTCGAGTGGTTATGGTGCACGACTGCTGACACGAAGGTCGCGGGATCGAATCCCGGCCGCGGCTGTCACATTTTCGGTGGAGACGAAAATGCTAGACGCCCGTGTACTTAGATTTAGGCGCACGTTAAAGAGCCCCAGGTGGTCGAAATTTCCGGAGCCCTCCACTACGCCGAGCCTCATAGCCATATCGTGGTTTTGGGACGTTAAATCCCGACAATTATTATATTAGCAGAGCTTTCGCTCTAAAAGAGCCGGCGTAAAGATGGACTCCGACGGGGTACAGAGATACGCTCCCTGTTGAATTTAGGTAATAAGTCCCAAATGGACCTCCCAGTAACATTTCGAAATCAAATTTTGGTGAAATAGTGCGCAAGAAGTGCTCGAGAAAGACTGCATTGGCGAAATCTCGACAGGCATAGATGTGTCACTTCTTTTCCACTCACTCAATTCCTTTTCTATGGGAGTACCCTATTCCCATGGAAATTTTTCCAACTACCTTTTTCCGACTCGAAGTATTCTTTTTTTTGTTAGAACTGAAAATTCTACACATTAAACAACATTTTATATGCGTGCATGAAGGTAGCTTATCCTCACACGCATAGGTACAGCCTACTGCTGCACTTATAACACGATACATTGGTGGAGAACCCTCACTTTCCGAACCCAAAGTCCACCCGATGCATTGCCCATCATTCACATCTTCGCTATATGGCCATATGTACGTCTCCCGCAAACACTAGCGGCGCTACTGGTATTTGGGTAGAAAACGGTAACCACGCACAGCTAAGCGTCAAAGCCTGACGATTTTTTTCTTCATTACATAGACGGCGTCAAGAACACGTGCACCGATACGTAATATCATAACGCACAAATGCAATCACGCGGTCGGCCACGCGGTAACCTATTAAAACGGCGCGACGTCAATATAACTTAAACCCCACAAATGTGCGATCCTGAGAAAAGCAGCACCACATGAGGGAGAGGATTAAACAGCTCATACCTGGGAATCGGTCAGGTACAGGTTGACGAAGGGCTTCCGGTTACCGGGCAACCACGGATTATGTAAATATTGTTCTCTGGCATTTGCATAACGCGGCCGTCCCTCAATAAAATCGTAGTGTTTTTTCGAGAACCTCGTAACCTGGCACTGAAGTTGTTCGCAAACGAAACTGCCTTCCCTACGGGGCTTAGTAAAGATCACCGCATGGAGCGAGGCACGTGCCGTAGTATCCGCAGGCGTTTACCTGCGCTCTCACAAGCGTCAATACATTTTTACAACGCAGGAAGCTGCATGCTGACTGCTTGAGTTATCTTGGTTAGGAGGATCCGGCGCACTAAGCCTCCAGCTTATTGACTGCGGAGCATCTACATTATTGAAACATGACGTCCGACGTCCGCTCTGGAACCGTCACCGATTGGATATAATGAGAATTTATGGACACCGGGAAAAGGAGAGACGACAGGCCGAAGATGGAAATAAATGGCTGCATCAGGTGAGTTATCAGGATAACAAAGAGGAAAAGCGATTAAGGGAAGAGATATGACAGTAATTTCCCAGCCAAGACATTTCGGTCGCATTGAAACAGCTTGAAATAGCTCAAGTGCGAAATTCAAAGATCGTAGTCGTGACGCGTGATCTGTTGCTTAGACTACGCAATAACACTTCAATGCTCATATGTAAGACCTACAGTTCCATTTTGCTTAAGAGTATACGTTGTTGGGCTAGTTGGTTCATATCTTCAAAATTAGCTAGCGCGAAAATCGACAAGGACTGAGAAGGAACACTGATGTACAGGACAGGCGCTACTCGCAACTAAGCTTTATTCAGAAACGTCTTCCTACATATATACATAGCCGAGTGGCGCGCGCAGGCGCAATGCACATGACAGTCGACAATACTAATCGGGATCGGGATACCGAAACATATTCCATCATAACCAAGTATCTAAGAACAGTCTTTCCTTACTGCGCAGAACACAGAAGTGTCACTGATACATCACACGGTCTTTCTTTTAATATGATAAGCCTCCATTAGTTCTCTCGCCAGCGCATTCCCACTTCTGCCCAGAATTCGAATGCTAGACAGCACTGGCTCACAGCACAGGTCCTACAATGCATAGGCAGATGAGAAGTCAAATTATTTTTAACAGATCGCTCGTGTTCCCGTGCTCGATCGTTGACGCAACGCCCAGTTTGTCCGATATAAACCTTGCCACAAGTGAGTGGATTTCGTACACGACGCCTACGGCGCATGTGATGTAGGGCCGAACGTGCTTTTTTCCGCACGTCGGTTTTTTTAAGTGGTCCGGAAATGCGAGGGCATAGCCCAGCCAGTTTATGCGGCGCTGAAAAAACTATAGGTACATTGTACCTATTTGCCACATTTTTTAAATTGTGTGCCACTTTGTGCACATACGGCACCACTTCCGCCTTTTTTCTGCACGAGCAGAGCCAGGCCTCTTCTTCCCCTTCAGTTTCTGAAGGAGGGTTTCGGACACAGCAGTCAAGTTCGAGCAGGGGAACCCAGCCGCCTGTAGGCGCTCAATCTGGCTATTAAAACTATCCTGAGCCAAGTGAACGCAGGACTTTGCCAGCACCGATTCAAGGCATTGTGAGGCAATAGCTCGTTTTACAACACAATTACTATGAGCAGAATCAAAGGTAAAAGCTCTTTTTGGGCTCGCGGAGAGTACTTCCAGCAATATGCTGCCCCCTTAAAAGCATATTAAGATCTAAAAATTGCAGGGTGTCATTGTTAGGAAGTTCATGGGTGAAGGTTAAACCCTTTCCATGTCGTCTAACAGGTTTAAAATATCATCAACGCACTAGTATTCGTCTGGAAGGGATTAGTGCTTAAATCACGAGAAAGTCGTCTACATATCTAAAAATTCGTAGAACTTTCTCGCTGTCCAATAGGTTATTCAAGACGCGGTCAATAGCATCTAAAAAAAATATTACAGAGCACTGGGGCAACACATGAACCAATACAAACTTCCCTTTCGCTGGATGAACGTCTCGCTCAGAAGCAACATAAGTTGAGGATAGGTAGTACTCTAGTAAGGTCATAAAATTATCGACCGAGATACGGTAGAATTCTGGAAAGCGACATCTCCGTTCTTTCTATACAACAGCGCACGGCAGGTAAAAGGGCATCGTGGGAAACGGTGTAGAACAAGTCCTCTACATCTATCGAAAAGGCAGACTTGCAGGAATCAAGAGATGCCAGAAACGTTGTCACTTCTTTAGAATTTTTAACAATAAATGGATCATCAATAACTAGAGTGTTTAAGTTTTTAACAAAAACTGACTTAGCTGCTGCTGCCAAGTATTCTGCTCAGTAACTATACTTCTAAAAGGCATGCGACCTTATGGGTTTAACACTGAAGAACACGGACAATGACAAAAGCTTACGTCCATATAGCCTTACACAACCCTGAAAGTTGCATCTCTTTACACAAAGAAACGGCTTGGTTTTACCTTGTTCAGGTTTACTTTGCAGGTGCGAAGTTCTTGGTCAAAGCTTCAGTGGCTTTTTGACGAAACGTCGTTGAAGGCAATAACACAAAACCACTGTCCTTATATGCTTGAAGAAGACGAAGTGCATTGTCCTTGCAGAATTTCACCACACTCACTCATCTC